>NW_010531377.1:21838-29767 GCF_000687285.1 Phaethon lepturus | reverse complement strand
TTAATGGTTGGACTTGATGATCTTCAAGGTCATTTCCAACCTTAGTCCTTAGTGATTCTGTGATTCTGTGAAATGTTTAGGAGTAATTTCAAAGGCATACTTGAGGAGAGAGAATTTCAGTCTTTGTGATTTAGTACGTATCCTGGATTGTGCAAAGTCTTACGTATGTGCGTAACCTAATATACCGCAAATATTTCTGTTATAATAACTAATAATGTGTAAACTTAAAATGTTGGCTGTGAAGGTTAGGTAGAATTGGGACCTAAGCAAAGAAATGTGAGACATGAAGAATAAATAATAAGATCTATCTTTTAAGTATGTGTCAACAGTAACCGAGTAGTTAGCATACACATAGGGCTTTAGATATCAAAAGCACTGTATGAACAGTGGTCCAGATCCAAAATGCTGTGATCTGTGTCAATGGCAAGGGGCTACTTCAGTGGGTTTGCTCTTCATTAAGCTTTACATGCAGCAGAGTCACCTATGTTATTATCACCTATAGTTTACAGATGGAATAGCATGGTGGGGAAAGAACTGGGTATTTGCTTCTTTTTTATGTTAGTAAACTTCTCAACAAAGCTAAAACACCATAAAGAATCAAACAAGTCATTATTATATAGCTATGTAGCCAGGCATTAGTAAAGCAAGCTGGTGTTACAGTTTTCTCACTTCAAAATTCATGTTAAATAGAGATACAACATGCAGTTGGGGAGCCTAATGAAGAAAAAAATGCCCAGATTTTTTTTTTTTTTTTTGTTCAAGGAAACTAAGCCAGTACGTTCACCAAAAGGCTGTTGAGCCTTCAGTGGAATGCATTATGCAATGTGGATTTCTCTCGGATGGCTGCCACTGTTTTAAGACTCGTGGTAGGCATTGCTTGAACGTTGCTGTGTAGCCAAGTAAGGATCATTTGCTTTAAGAAGATGCTACATCAGCTTTGTGTTGTCTTTGTGATAACTTCTTCCCCTCAAATGGTGGACTGTTAATTGGGCTGTTTTGCTGCAATGGAGAGAATTAAGTTTTGAAAGCATGGTAAAGTCTGCCTGCCCATCATCACCCAGTCTTTTTTGGCTAAGCTGATTTCTTTGCAAATACCCCCCTCCCAACATTTCCTTATTGCTTTTTTTTTCTTTAGAATTTCGTTTATTGCTTGAACTTCTGTCAGTTTTAAGAGCCTAGAGCTCCTGTTTCTGTATAGATAGATAAGAGGAACATACCAGAAGGGGATTTATTTCAATCTTAAAAATGGTTCACATATCCCACTGGATAGGTGAACACAAAGTGTACAAAACATGAGTGGAAGAAGTAACGTGGAAATAAGTCAAATATGGATGGTC
This sequence comes from Phaethon lepturus, assembly GCF_000687285.1. NCBI lineage: Eukaryota > Metazoa > Chordata > Aves > Phaethontiformes > Phaethontidae > Phaethon > Phaethon lepturus. The sequence goes on along the minus strand of NW_010531377.1, from coordinate 28,430 downwards.
TGCCTCCTTGCTTTCGGCAAAATCTTCAGTTCTTAATTCTAAAATAATTAGACACAAATCTTGATGAAACATTGATTCCATGAATACAGAATAAATTCCCTGCTCACTTCAGCTGTGTTGCACCAAGAAGTTATTTGCCTCCACATATTTAACAGAAGATACGCTTGGGCGTTCCTAGTGAGAGCTGTAATTGTGAGAAAGCAAAGCAAAGCAGGTCCCTTTTTATGCCAGTGGTTCACACACTGAGGAACCTTGAAAACTCTTGTTTCTCAGACAGGGTATCTGTGGAATTCCTGCCATCTATGTGCAACGAATTCAGACTGAGATCTTAAAATTGGCTTCCTTCAATCGAGTTTTGTTATGCACTTGGCATGCTTTCACACCCAAACCTCCCATCTGCAGCCTGCACCTGCATTGCTCAATATTTAACTCTCTGATAATAAAGATCTCTGAACTTCCTGGACCACTAAGGTGTCTTTTGGTTTGTGGCTTGCTGGCTGGGGCTGTTGCTTACCATAAGAAAGAGGTTTAGATGCAGTAAATAATGTGGATTTCCAGTTTCCTCAGTTTTGTTTCTGCTCATTGAAAAGAACTTTCTGGCATGCTGCAGCTTTTCCTCGGCATGAAGCACAGGGCATGAAGAGCAGCGTATAGCGTTTACAACCTGAAATTAAAATGTCACTGCTTTGCATTCTTACGTTTTCTCTTTCTGCACAGTAGCAAAGTGAGTGCAGGATATACTGCTGCCTTTACCACAAACAAACCCACTGTTTTCTGCTCTTAGTTACTGAACTGTTTGAAAAAGACCAAATCCTTCTCTTTGTCTTATGACTGTTTCTGATAAGCTGACAGCAAGAATTCAGGACTCCCATGCAGCCTCTTGTACGACACAGCTGAGCTGCTCCGTGGCATGCCCTCCCCAGCCGGCGGGGAGTTCAGCAGCTCGATGGACTAGAGACGCAGCGGATGTTTGCCCAGTGATTTTACAACTATACTGCACCGCTCATTATTCACCCTGGTTTTATAGCCATACCTCTCCCTCTCTCATCTTGTGGGTCTCTTCAGTGCACTGAAGGCTGGATCCAGCTTGATAAAGTGAAAAAAGTCCCCCTAGGCTTCCCCTACAGGTGCATACAAATTTCTAGTGAGCCGTGTACCTTACTAGACCAAATATTTAAATATCAAGAATTAGTTCCTAAAAATTATAAAACTGTGGGTGTGCACATGCAAACACTCCTAGGTACAACCAAATATGCATACATACATATATAAATAAAGATATGCACACAGATGCATACTTATGGTGCCATGGATAACGTATGAACTTGAAGGTTCGTTGGCCTGATTTTTATGGATGAGAAGTGATATAGTACCTGTGAAGGCTTGAGATCTGCTTTACACTAGAAAATATGTTTGGAGCTGGCAAGCCTTCCACAGTTACGATTGGAGGAAAGATTGCTTTTGCTCATACCCCTTTTGATCATATCCCTTTTTTCCGGGGAAAAACCTTTTCTGTACAACCGTGTCTCCACTGGAATTTTACTGAATCCAGAGCAGTGAAGGTTCACTTGGAACTGGTCTGGATGCCGCACTTGGCTCCTTTCTTCAAGCCAGCTCGAAGGGGTTAGGGGACATGAACTGGCCACCCAGTTCCAGAGAGTCCTTTGTGTGTGTGACCACTTATTGTTGCTATTCAAAGGCAAGGCACTACAAGCAATTAATAACCTGTGTAAAACTTCCGTGGAGATGTTTCCTGGCAAGGACTAGAAAGATGTTTGTTGAAAGAAGCATGGTTTAATGATCTTAGCATAGGACTGTGATTGAGGATCTCCTGTGTTCTTCCTGTGACTTTGACAGTGATTGCCAGTCTGTCTTTTGACAGGTCGTATATTCTCTATGTGCTTCTATTTACGTTCTTTGAAATGGGTTAGAAAGTTTTACTTAGCTTTTAAGAGCCAGAAATAATTAGTTACTGTTTACAAAATACTGTCAAGACATAAAAAGTCTCATCTACCTTTAGTTTTCCAAGTATTGGGTGTCCTAGGCATGCTTTGCATTTGGTGGTGAGAGACCTCTTCAGGGGGTGAGACGTCCTCATGTGCCAGCATAAGAGAAGTTTTCCTTCTGAAAGAAATTTCCCCTTTCCAGTCATTATAGAGGGAACATAGATGATTACGTGACGCTGACTTTTAGATGGTCAAGGTCAAGAGAAATGAACCCCATCCTGGACGCTACATTCAGGGTTGTTTATACCCTGTGCAAAGACAGAGTTTGCACGTCACATCTCTGATCTCTGAAATGAAAAGATGTGCATGAACCAGAGGAATGTGTGGTTCACAAGGGAATGCCTGGAAAAGAAAGATTCTAACCCAAATTAGAAATGGTATAAGTAAAATCTTCCAAAAAAGCAAAGTGTTGCCATAAGGTGAATGGGCTACAGGGCTACTCGGAGCTTTAGGAACGGAACGGGGACGCAGGCTTACCAAGTATTTCAACAACTCAGGTGTCTTGCTAGGGAAGAGAAGATACAAGGCAAGAAAAATAGTAATTATAGATATTATCATCGCTATGGAGCAAGGCCAGTGCAATAGTCCAGTAGCAAGCACACTATATCATTCTGAACAGAGGGAGAGCGTCTTAGGCTGTCTGAGTGGACCAGCAGAGAGTCAGTGCTCAAGAGTGATCTCAACTGCAGGAGGCAAAATGCCAGCCACATTACTATTACAGTCTTCTTCGCCAGCTGATCTCTTTGGCAGCTTTGGTGTCAGCAAAGCAAAATGTGGCTTAACGAGATTGCAGGAGGAATGGCAGGCGATGGCTGTAGGTGGGCAAGGCTTCTTTTCAGTACACAGTAGCCACGGTTTTCCAGATCACGTGCGGTCACAAGGTTGCAGATGGACCAGAAAGCCCCTTCCATCAGAAAAGGTGGTCTTTGATGAAAACAGACTGAAGTCAAAGAGCCAGGCCTGGAAAGCTCCAGGATCCACAGCTCATGTTAACAAAATGTCCTCTTGCTGAGAGACAAAATTTCCAAATCCTGGCTGCTTGAACGTTGCTAGTCCCTCACGCTGTCCTCTGGGTTTACTGCATGTTTCGTGCTGGGTTTCCAACTCGCTCAGTGCTCGTGCTGATGCGTGGCAGTTTGCAACAGGGCTGTGACATCGGGCAGTGCTCGGCAGCGGAGCCTGGGCAGGGATGAGGGCAAGACCCCACACAGCATCGGCTTGGATAACCTATGAACTTGAAGGTGCTTTCGGCAGTGACTAGCACTGGCCGTGCATCTGTAGCTGTAGCAACCCAGAGTGTTTTTAGGAAAAAAGTAAACATGAGTAGGCATTGCGTGAGAGCTCTCAATTTAAATTAAAAAGTGGTTTTGAGGTGGTAGTTCCTATCATCTGTTGCAATCCTTGAAACGGTGATGGTGCCCGGTCTTCTATGGGTGGCTGAAGCCCAGAAAATCTGTGGGATATACCATCCCTATAGGTTTAATACCTATCAGATAGGATGATACAGTTCAAAAGGACCTTTCGGATCATCAAGTCTGTGTCTCTCCCGTTGCAGACAAGCGTGTCATACAATCCCTTTCAATAGAGTTTCTCTGTGAAACCAGTTAGGTTTCTATTTCCACTTTTCCTATTGTCTGTTTCAGAACCCTGTTTCTTTGCTGGTTAAAAATCTAAATTATGGTGAAAATTTCATAATTCCAATTTCCATCAAGTGTCAGCATTATCCAGTAGCTGAAAAAGTTATTCTAGCTTTCTGGTGTTTATGCTGTATCCCTATTTGACCTTCATTTCACTAGGATAAACAGATGAGGCTATTGTATTCTTATGTATGGTAGTAGCCTATCTGTTCTTCGGCTCATGCCAGTCGTCTGCACTGTCTTTGCATCCTGAATTCATCCCTCCTGAACGACGTGTGTTTGGAATTGTATACAAAATATTTCAGATGAAGGTGCAGCAGTGCTTTGCACATTGCCATGGATATTATTCCATTGCTAGTGGAAACATTTTGTCTGAAATATCCCAGGACCACATTACTTAGTTCATAATTACGTTTGGGTCTAATGGGCATCTTGTGATCCTAGTATCCTCAGTCTTCTCTTCTATGTTTCCAGTTGATAACCTCCGCCAGGCTACAGAAATTCTAGTTTCTAATTCCTCAATGCAGGAACTAATACTACATTTAATTTAATTTTAACCTACATTAACACTTTGTTCAATGGTGAATTTGTAAAGCATTTAATGAAATGTCAGTGTTTGATATCAATGTAGAGATTTAATTAATTCATTATTCCTATTTTTATTTCACATAAGATAAATAAAAATTGGATATACTCAGAGTGTGTGTTGCCTAATTTATGAGAGCATTGGCATTTGGGTGGGTTAAAAAAAGATATTAGTAATAATGTTGAGTACTAAAGGGAGATCTTTAGTTTAGATTTCGAAATCCTTGTCCCAAGTCTGCACCATTTTACCAAATTTAATTAGATTTCATAGTTTGTCTCATTGCAGAAAGGAGAATGCATTTAGTGCATTTTTCATTCTGAGTGTATTAAATAACCTTTCCCCAGATAAAACCACACATTTTTTGTGCATGGATAACTGAGCAATAAGAGAGTTTAACCAAAGTTAGCTTAATTAATAGTGCTTTGCAGTTCAGGTATGACATGGTTGCAGAAAACTAGCTGAGCTGAAGCTCTGCAGCCTACAGATCTGGAAGGGCCAAACATTCATTTCATAGAGGATATTATGCTGAGTTGTACAAAAAGTGTTTTTATGTTGTTTGTGCTGTTTGGAATCACCAATATTTCTCTTGTTCATTTCTATAACAAATCCCATATCTTAGAATAAATACAGGAGGGTAAAGTTCAGGGAGAATATTTTATTTTAAGACTGCATTTTCCTGCCTTTGAAATGCTTCATTTCTCAACTCTGTGGTTGCATTAATGACATTCTGTTTTCTTGACATCTCTCTGTATTTGTATGCATATGTACTTTGTATACATAACATTCATGAAGATGCAAAAATATTATATACAGTGCAAGAAAGGCTTATCCATTGTCTTTTTATTGCTGGCAGTTCTTGAGAAATGGAAAACAGTGCTTACAATTTTTTCCTTTTTTTTTCCTCTATTTCAAGCCTACGGAGATGGGGCCTTTGGGAACTACAACATTGTTTTTCCTGCTTTGAGGAAAATGTAACTGTCATCCAGCAGTGCCTTATCTGCCACATTTTCTCTGCTTGAAGCAACGTTTTATAGAAGCACTTGGTTATAAGTGTAGAGGATCTTTGGCTACCAAATGCCCTCCGGCTTTAATATTTATTCCTAGGAATCTGACCAGTCATTCTTCTTTAAAAATAAAAGGTGGCAGGTCATTTTGGTGCTAACGCTGTTTGAAAAGCATGATAAAAAGCTTTATAAAAATAAATATTAACCAGACCAAAACAATGCCACAGTCTCCAGAAACATTTCATGCTTCAAGTGAGTTTGGGAAGGACAGGCCTGTGGGCAAATACAGAACTTTCTTTTTTTTCCAGCTTTCGGTGCAGCTGCTGGCTGAAACCATGATCCTGATGTCCCTGGTGTCAGCCCATGTCTTTTGCCTGGCTCCTGTGGGCTTTGGTTTTATTTTTATCTTCTTGGGGTCGTTGGGATCTGTTGTATGCAAATACCATTGTCCCTCTTGAGTATTAGAAGATTTGATTCATACATCTGTTTAAAGAACATTAAAAGCCTGGTATAAGGGTTGCTATAAGAACTGTTAAATGTTGATATTGGTTTGGATTTTCAAAGGCAGGGGAAGGAGGTAGGTCCCCAAGGGGAGTTAGGTCCACTAAAAGCCACAGGAAATGTAACTGTTAAAAATTGCTTTTTCTTCTGGCAATCCTTGCCACTGTATACAGAGTGCATATGTGAATTAAGATATGACACATAGAGCATGCTAACAGTTAAAGCCAGAAAGGTCAGCTGGTTCAGCTTGCAGGAGAATAAGGAAATTGTGGGTAAAATATGGCTACATCACTTGTTAAAAAATTGAAATTGTATCAGTTTAAAAAGGACTTATGAGTACGTATTGCTAAAGCATATCTCCTTCCAGAAAGTCTCACCTTCTCCTCTCAAAGACAACATGTGAGTAAATAGGAACTGCATCTTTCACCTTTGAGTCTCTTTCTTTGGTTAGTGAATGTCTGATATGCCATGCTGAAGATCCTTTAAAAAAGGAATGGGGATCAGAGGCAGAGAAAAGCAGGGGCTGACTTGCCAGCTAACCCCTGCTGCTCTAAAAGCGTCCAATTTTAAGTTAAAAATCAGAAGTATGTTCCTTATAGTTGAAATTTATACTGTAGTTTGAAAAGAAATAACAAAGAACGTGATTTTATTTTTTTCTACAGTAGTGAAACATCCAGTTTCTCTAACTTTGAGCTAACCTGTAGTGTTTTTGTAGGAAAGCTTTGGTGTCTGTCCACACACCCCCCAAATGATGAAAAACATCACTCCATACCCTCCGATAAGCTATACGCAACGCCCAATCCTGGAAGCTAATTTGTGGGGATGAACTCTGGTGTCCCTGTGGAGCTTCAAGGTCAG
>NW_010531377.1:0-21807 GCF_000687285.1 Phaethon lepturus | reverse complement strand
GACAGAAGTGCCTCCAGGAGAAGGACAAAATTTTGCCCAGAGTAGCAAAAGGAACTACAATGTTTAAACCAAAAATTAAATTTGAATAGCAGGCATTTTTATTGAGCAATTGTACAGAGTTCAAAACAAAGTCATCTCTGCATTTACCCTCCCCTTTTTATGATTTTCTTTGAAGTTTATTTTCTGTTTAAACGAACTTGCTTGCTTCCCAGAAATTCATTCCTCTTTCTATAAGTAGATTCATGAAGCAGAAATTATGTCTTCATGTTACACAAACTCCACACCCTTTGTGTTTTATTGCACTGCCGGTAGTTTGGTCTCATTCCGATGTTTGCTTACGAGGAGATATGGGGCTCTGGTTGTGATAGTAATTTATTACCTGTTTTATTGTTGCAATTTGCCCTATAATTTTAAAGGTAACCTGAAATGATTTCCTAAGAAAAGTCTATCCTTGGACTTGTGTCCCCAGTTCGCCAGGATGCTCAACATCCTCAAACTCCTGTATACCCAAGTGAGCGCCGAGTACATTTAACATAATGTTGGGTCTGAGTCAAGTGTTGACTGTCTCACAAAAAGAAAAAAAGAAAGCTTCACCTTAGCTTAACTTCCTCCAGGCCTGTCAAAGAATTTGGTTAATGTTTTAACTCAGAAGATACTTCCCAGCATTTGCTGTGTGGGTAATGTCAAGTTGCCGTGTGGTTCACTATATGAGCAGTCATGCATAGATCCAGAAATCGCCATGTCTGGGGCATGGAAGAAAAAATGCATTGTAGGTGCCAGCATAATGTCCTGGAGACCAGCTTTCATTTCCTGGGCTATGCCACCAATTTTGGGGGAAAAAAATGCTTAAAAAAATTTAGTGTATTTTGAGCACGAGCCTGGGCCTGCTGTCATGCCCAAAGTCTGTCTGTGTCCAGACTTGTAGATGCAAGAGCCCAGCTCACATTTGTCATTGTAGCTCCTTGGCCCAAGGCAGCGATGTCATGAAGGTAGATCTGGCTGGCCAAAAGGTCCTAAGGGCGCATCCCAGAGTGCTTAATGAGGGATACGATCAGGCAGCAGTCAGGCTGCTGTCAAGGAACTATGGTTGTGCTGTACAAGCTACAGGCACCCTATGGCTGGTAATAGGGGTGTGTGGGGCGAGAGGTGGGGACTATACCCCTGCTGGAGGCTGAGCCCTCCCATCCCTACTCTCCTCTGCGTTCCGCTTTCATTTCTTTTTGCTCTGCCATTTTTTGCCCCATAATACAAGCAAGCTTTTGTCTCTCCCACCTTATAAAAATCTCCACCTTTGCTCTCAGTTGCTTCTGTAGCTTCTACTACTGCTTTCTTCCTCTTTTCATGAAGTTTTTAAACACTGCTAGGGTTTCCTCTCTGTTCTGTGTTCATAGTTTGTCTCACCAGTTTTCTGTTCAGTCCAGTTTTCTGTTCACTGCAGCCCCATGCAAATCATAGCTGAATTTCAGATCCAGCCTGCAATTTCCAGCCTCCTTACCCCATCAAGCATCTCTGGCACACAGTCACAGTCTGGCCTCCCTTTCCTCACGTGTCCCTGGTCTTAGCCCTGCGAGTTTTTGCAGCACAACCATCAGCACTCTGTCTAGGTCTCACAGGAGTCTGTCCTTGCCTATGTGTGTTGAAGCTTTACACAGACCTATGTGCAACACAGTACAGCAGCAACTGCAACTGTGGATGTATGTGCAGTTTTCTCACGTGCACATGATAAGTAGGTAAATAAAAATGCGGATAACAGAAAAGGACAAAAATAGGACATCACATTGGGTTGGGCGCAATGATTTTGCAGAATTTCTGCAATGTCACTATCTTTGTAAAGGCAGTGGCAAGGTGCTTTTTGCACGTGTCTTTGAGTGTACTTCTCCTGTTTGAATCATGACCTTTACGGTTCTGTGTGGCACCTGGGGGAGTTACTTTCAGTGGTAAGTACACGAGAGGCGAGAGAGAGACCAGTAACACAGAGTAGTTTCTGTTGAGTTCAACAGCCCATGTGGATCTTGCTGATCAAGGATACACCGTATGTGAGGAGGTTTATACCTCTGGTGTCGCTGAGAATGAAACAGGGTTGTTTCAGGTTTATTCCTTACCAGCTTTTCCATTCATCTCAGGCTGCGCTTGCACAGCAAGCGGTCAGTTAGCATTGCCACTTGTTTTTCCTTCCGTCTTTCTGTAGTACAGAGCAAGCAAGGATCTGCAGTTTCCTTCTTTATCAAGAACAGCAAAGCTGAAATGGTAATGTTCCACATGTGGTTCCATCTATGGAAATTACTTTCTCAGGGCTGGAGTAAGAATTTTACCATTTCTGTTTAGAAGAAGTACCACATTTAAACCAAGAGTTTGGTTTTGATATGAGGGTCTTTAACAGCTGAAGAGATGTCACTGGTACTGATTTAAGCTACTTTGACTTGGGCCTGTTACCCCAGACTCATGTCATGTCTACACCGTCATGTCACTGTGTCAGCTATCTAAAATACTAGATACCTGCTCACAGGTGGAAGCAGTCAGGTACCATCGCTTCCAAGAGACGTGCAAGTCAGCTCCAGTCCCAGAGCTGCATTGCTGGTTAGGATGGGAGTGTTCCCATTCCAGAAAGTCTACCTGAAAAGCAAGATTTATTGGAATAGACACATTGCATGCTGACCTATCTCCATGGCTTCCACACCAGAACTGGCTTTTTATGTCCTACCTGATAGAAATGTGAACAGAGCTATGCAACAGTGCCTCCTTCTTTCCCCTTTCTCAGTATTTCTTTCCTCTCTCAGCAGTCAGCTGGTCCTCTCACTATTTTGCTTCCGATTTCCACCCCTGTGTTTTCCTCTTACTCTAGGGTTTCTAATTTCTCCAGACTTTTCAGGCATCTCAATCTGAACTTCACTATAGAAATCCAGAATCAGCATAGCTGAGGTTGAGCTTCCCAGGAATTTGGACAAGTTTGGATTTGAATGGCATAAATTGGATAGCCCATTGTCAGTGGAGTTTATGTTAAATCAACTCTGAACATCGTTTTGAAAAAACTACAAAGATGGAAAGATTAGATCCAGGTCCAAAGTCCTAATCCTGGATTTAGGTACAATTGTATCCGAGCTTCTAATTTCCCATAGCAGAGAAATAGGAAACTCAGATCTATAGTTTTGGCTGTGGCCTATCTCACAGCTCCATAAGGAATGTTTCACAGCTTGAATTTACATCCCTTTCCTAATACATATTAATAGTCCTTTACCTCCCTGTCCTTGTGCAAAGGTATCAGATTAGGTTTCAGCTCTTTAAACATAGATACTGGGGTGTGCCGCCTTGTTCGGTAAGTCATTGTGCTTGTCACGCTCACTGCACGAGTCACTGAATCACGCACTCAGCGCTGAGCTCCCCGGTACCGGAGCTGCAGGTCTGATTGTTCATATGCCACACTCCCAAAGAACCGGCAGTAAATACAGACTTGCTTGTACACACCTTTCAGGTGGTTTGGGGTCTGATTTGATTCCCACCAAAGTCAAGGGAAAAAGCTCCTCTGATTGATGTAGGATCGGAACTATCAATATGGGGCTCTCCTTAAAATGATGATCTCTCACTAAAGTTTTATCCAATGATAATAAGGAGCAAAATGCTCCATTATTTTTTTTATAAAGAACAAGTCAGACTTTTGGGAAAATATAGTGCCTAGAATGGAAATGATGGCAGAAGAGTGAGTAAGGCTTTTTCATGTCACAGATCTCTGGACACAATGTTTGACAGGCAAATTCCTATCATGGAGCACACCCTTGGGTCTGCAGTGGGAAGAAATGACCATGTGGGTCATGGCCCGTCTCTGGCATGGGACTGACAGCAGCAGTCGCTGAAGGGAAAAGAGATCAGATGCTGGAGAGATGGGAAAGAGGGGAGAAATGAGGAGCTGAAGCTAGAAGGATGCCCCAACATCCTGGTAAGCTTGGCTTAGCCATTCAGCCTGAGCCCCATAATGTGAATAGGACTCAAATCCTAAATTTGGGGATTTATGCAGAAAAATCTCTGGGGAGCACCAGACACTGATGAAGAATATCGTAGCCTTGCTCTACATACAGCAGCCTCTGCTGACACTTAAATCCTGGAGCTCTTTAAACATTTTTATTTTTTCAGGATTGAAACTACACTGAGGATTAATTAACCTTTCTGCTTTCCAGAAAGCTACCTGGAATTTCGCCACATTGTTCTCATTTATCTACAGAGATGCGAGAATTATGAGGCTTCATTTTGTTTAAAAGTGCCAATTTGTCATGGCATAGTTCAATTTAAATCCAAGAAAACTCCTTGGAATTACTAGAGGCATATTTTGTAAGCGTTTCCTGATATAAAAACTGACCGGCTTGACTTCATTTGAATGCTAGGGAGACGGGTTGCTCCTTAGCTGAGACTAAGCGTGCTAGATTTCACCCTTGACTGAGTTGGGAAAGCCTGGGTATCAACAGCTCTAGGTAGTATTTGTAAGGAAAGAAATTATCTAGCCAGCATGGTTTACTCAAAGGCTACGTGAAAATTCACGGCTGCTACCACGAAAACAGGCGTTAAGACAAGCGATGGGGAATCCTGTTTGCATAATTGGAATTGTGATTAGCAAAACGAGCGATCACTTTCCATTCCTTTTGCCCAGGAAGCCCTCTCTCATCGGGAGCAATCGGCACAGTCATCGGTGACTCAATCCACTAAGGCACGGCACACACTTTGGGTGGTCGGGCACTGGCAGAACTCACTGATTTTGGAAGAGGTGCCAGTTAGGGAGGGTTGGAATTAGAAGGGGAGCGAAAGCAGAGTTAAAAGCATAGGGAGGCAGTAGGAAAAGATAATGAAGTAATAACTTTCATGTGCCATAGACTTAGAAAATATGTGATGATATTTCACACGAAGGGATTTCACAATTTTCCTATGGAAAGTATTGATCTTTTCCTGGATGTAGGTGTCTTGTGCAGGATCTTCTCACAGAAGCGGGGCGTTCTGTTAGAAGTGCCTTAGGTGCTCTAAGACCAAATCTGTCCCTCTCCCCCTGATACTGTAGGCACAACTTTTTGGAGGGGTCCTCCTGTTTAATTGACCTCTGAAGCAGACATAGCCTCTCCAAATGTCCTCCCCCAAGTTACTCATCAGCTGGAGAAGTACAACGTAGAGCTAAAACAAATAGTAAGTGTTTGTGCGGGTACCCATTGCATAGTTCATATGGTATAGTTGCCTTGGCTCTGTTACTTGACAATACTAAGCTGGGGAGAGAGAGGGGCTGGAAAAGGAGCCCCTCTGAGTGTTGTGCATGGGAATTACAAGCAGAATAAATGCTTGAAAGTGGCATATCCGAAGGGTTGGCGCGGCACTGGGATTAGGTAGCTTGGGAGGCTGTGTAGGTGGCTGTCTGCTCGCTCCTTTGCAGGAGCTGGAGGGATCCAGCTGCACAAATAGTTTTGCTGTTCAGAGACTGGGGATTTTCCTCCTCAGCTCTGCTGCACATTTTGTATGGGTTCAAAACAAAGCAATTATATGAGGTTGCATTGCTCAAAAGTGAAGACAGTGTAGCCAGCCATGCCACTAGCAGCCCCTCCTTGCTATACCAGCGTGCAGCTCCAATTTTGCCATCTAATTCATGTATGTAGATACGAACTACATGCCCAACCGCATGCACATGCAGCCAAGACCTACAGAAAAGTCTGAGATTCAGGAATTTAATAGAAATTCCTATAAAATTTGGCCTTCTCATATGAATGTGCTATTCCAGATCAAGTTAGGAGAAGCAAGTTTGTTTTCCTGCTGCCTTGCCCTCCTAATAAAGGCTATTTATACTCTTGGGCAGATTTTTATGTAGTTCATTAGAATATAAACACCCCCCCACCCCATGCCCATAACTCTGTGAAAGTATGAAACTTTGCCTGGAAGTGCAGTAATGTATAAGTTATTGACCATCTTGATGCCCCAGAGCCAGGGAATATGAACAGAACTAGAATACCCGCTGCAGAAATAGACCTGCTACTGAGAAAGTTTCAAGTACATATAAATGACAAATTTGTACATCCACATCCTCATGGATGAGTGTTCAGGCATTGGGAGAAGGATACAGGGGTTAGTTGAGACATTTAACTCTATGGTTGAGCTCCTACTAGTTGTGACATAAAATTAATTATTCTCACATGGTAAGAAAAAAATAAAATAGGTAGAATGTAAGAGAAGCCTTTCAGCCTTGGAGGAAGGCTGAAGGGGAAAAAAAAAAGCTTACCAATTGCAGTTCCTGAAATCTATTGAGGTCAAGGAAGCTTAAAGGCGATCCCGCTGAAGCAAATGAAGATTATCACAGAAAAACAAGAGAAGATCTGAAAAAGCAGCTAGTAATACATAGATCTGAAACTGAATCATCGGGAGAATGGGCTTAGCTTGATGCTGTCGAGATAAAAAAAAACCCTGAGGCAATTAACTTCGTGAGTTCAGAGGTGTGAAGGAGTCAGGTTTTGTAGGGAGAGGTAGCGTCTTTTGCTTGAACAGCACATGATATTGCAAACGTGGGATGGAATCATGAAGGCAAAGAGGGAAAAGTAGGAATGAGAGCAGGGGAAAGGGGGATGCAGCGTCCACGCAAGAGTAGGGTAACCAGGGCCGGGGAGCGACGGCAAGCAGCAAACACGATCTTTTCTGAGAACCACAGGGAGCTGAGGATGCAGTGAGCTGGCAGTGAACCAACAGCTGAGGAAATGGTGGAAGAAGGAAGGGTTGAATTCGTGGAAAATGAGTTTTCTTTCTCTGGGAAAGAGGTTGTTTTGTTTTTGACAGTCTCATTTGAACAGAAAGAGGAATTTGCCATCTGTGGAGACGCCACTTCCAGAAAATATTAACCTTTTCCTGACTGACTGTGGAGCAGCGGCTGCCTCACACATTCACTGTGTGGCAGCCCAGAGCGGTCTCGTTTTTCACTGCCATCAGTTTGAGATCCCAAGGTTCTTTGTAAGTTCGTAATACAGGGTTCTTCAATTCTTCTGACCTGACCTTTGGTGGCATTATACCAAAGCCAACCTCCTTTCTTAGCCATTACTTACCTCCATAAATGTTACGTGCTTACACCCAAGAACGCAATGCACAGTGTCTCAGCTTTTAATACAGTGAAGACTGATCGCTGGGAAGCTAATCTTACTACTTCTCCTCGGCATTTTGAAGTAAGAAAGTTATATTATTTATGTTCTTTCTGTTTGTCAATATTTGGGATACTCAAATAGCCTAAGTGATGAGGGACATGAAGTACCTGGACAGGGAGAGAAGTAGGTAGGTGTTATTTGTGCCGTAGCGTCAGGTGTACGGTGCAGCAAACAAATAGTTAAATTTGAATTACAGTAAATCATGTTAGGGCTGCACAGGAAAATAAAAGCCAGCAAGAAAGGATAATTCTAAAAATAAAGCAGAAGTTGTTTGTTAGGGTGGTCCGGAAAGAAACAGGGCAGTAAAATTTGTAGATGTCTTTTTTATAAAACACTAGAGCAAACATGAAGAATTCACTGCTTTATTGTAAGGAAAGGAAAATCCTGGCTCAGGAAAAATGAAGATGTATCAATGAAGAAAGCCCGTATTCCTCAAAGATACTGGCTCTTGGAAGAACAGCTGAACTGATAGAAAGTTCTGAAATGGAAATTTCCCTTTGGAAAATGTTGCTCCGCCAGGTGCAAAACATACTTCATGAAGTACAATGTTGAAAATAACTGGCTTTTTGAATGGGAAAATTAAAAAAAAAAAAAAATTTAAATGGGGGATCCCATTTGCATATTCTTTCCTTGTTTTATTTTGATTCTCCTGTATCGCTTTCCCTGAATGTTCAATGTTGGTATTCTTGTTCAAATTCTTTTTTTTTTTTATTTATGTGCATGCATGCATATGCATGTCTGTATTATGTGATAATCTTTTAATAGTATTCATGTTTTTTATTAATTGAAATAATTTGGATTTTTTCTGCGAAATATATCATCTATATTTTTCATCTGAAATCTGGTTGAAAACAGACTCCAGTGTGCTGGAAATTCCCCTGGTATAAATGAACTCCATTTCCTGAGGAGCTGTGCTGCCAGCTGATAATTTGTTTGGGGAGCACCTCACCAACCTCTGCATTTCTGGTTTCTTTTTCTGTAAATAGTAGTTATTTTCTTGTCACTGAATTTTCTTTAATACTTTATTGCTACTTCCCCTTGATAGTTGCAGTGATGTGAAAAACGCTCATAACCTGTTAACTACCGCTCCCTTAACTGAAATATGGTCGTGGCCATGAGCGTCCAGCATCACAGAGTAATTGAGGTCGGACCTCTGGAGATCGCCCAGTCCAACCCCCCTGCTCAGAGCAGGTTGCTCAGGCCATGTCCTGTCAGGTGTTAAATATCTCCAAGGATGGAGACTCCACAGCCTCTCTGGGAAACCCGTACCAGTGCTCGGTCCCCCTCATAGTGGAAATATTTTCCTTTATATCTAATGGGAATTTCCCGCATCCCACCCCTCTCTGCACCCTCCCGTGACACAGCTGCCGTGAGGACTCGCCAGATGCTTTAAGTGCATCTGTTTTTACGGGGCATCCCAACGGGCAGCATCACCCAGGCCGTACGTTGCTGCCTTGCAGCCTGCACCGCAGCGGCGGCTCAGGGCTGTGCTGGCAGGTGTGGAGTGGCAGCTTATGAAATACGATAATGTGATCGCAAGCACTTGCCGGATCATAGCATGAGCTCCGCTGTTATCTCTTACAAGATAATCAAAGATAAACCTTTTTCCGCTGTTCAAATCCATTGATTTTTGCCCGGTATGTGTGAAGGATTTCAGGAGGTGCTGTGTGTTCTGCAAACGCAGTATGGCTGTCCCTCTCCAGATAGTACAGTGCTTTACTATTTGGAGTCATTGGGCTTTTGCAAGAGCCTACAAACTTAAGCAAAAAATGTTTTAAAACGGCCAGTAGTTGTTATTGGGGTTCTTCATATTTTTAACCTAGGGGGTTAATAATTCATATTTTTAACCTAGGGAGAAAATGCGTACACGGTAAGGATTCTCACCGGTCACTCCTGCCCTGGTGAGAAGGAGCGTTATCACCGCTGGCTAACCTTCTGCTTTGCTCGTTTATGAAATACTGGGATTAGAAAAGGAGCGCGGCGGTTTTGTGCTTTGCTGGGCTGTCGGAGGCTCATGCGGAGCCCTGGAGAGGAGAGGTGGTGCGATGGCAGCACGGATGGGTGCGGGCCGAGCAACACCCGCGATGGCTGGCGGGAAGCACTGTCCCCGGAGTGCTGATTCAGCAGCCAGGAGCTAATTGTGCAAGAGGAATGGCACTTTTAAGGTGTTTACATTCTCTTATCAGGCCAGTCAGTGTAAATAATGCTGTTGTCAGCAGTATGGCTGTGACCGAAAAGCTTTGCGAACGCAGTGTAAGGATTGCCTGGACCTCCCATCGCAAGGTAAATCGCAGTGTTCCAGCCCTTGGAAGTCCTTTGGAAAGGGACAGGAGAGTTATGATTCTGCCGCGGTCAGAGAGTTGCTTCATCCTATTTCGGCTACTTCAAACCAAATAGCATGTCCCTATTAGATTCGGAGAACCTATGCTGCTTTAGGTCTAGTTCAAGGTATCTGAATGCTCTGTGGTAAGAAGTGCTGTAGCTGTGTGATATACCCTTGTATATAGGCTATACGTGTTATAACCAGTTTCATAAAGTGAATAGCTTTCCTTACTGTGTCACCATTGAAATTATATATATTAAAATTTGCTTTATAGAATTCTTTAAGATTCTGTTTCTGGCCAATAACAGCAACAGGTTGTGTCTTTAGCTTCTAGGAGCAGAGAAATACCAGTAGGAAAAAAGAGATGGGGAGGAGATTTGTGATTTGCAGTGTTTTAACTTACAAGATGAGGACTTTTCATTCCCTCCCCATTCTCACATAGCAATCTGGAGAAGAAAAGAAAAAGATTGCATTTTTTTCCAACCAGAGATGAGTTATCAAACAGAATGTAGGCACCTAAGTCTGTGCTTACAGCGTCAAAAATACTTAGAATTATATGCCTCAGTAAGGCAATTAGATTCCCCAAATCAGTAATTGGACTTGAGAAACTTAAACTTGAATATCAAGTTCCGGAATCGGTGGGAGATCACTGAAGTTACAAACAGACTTACTTATAATTTTTGTCATCATTTTGCATCTTTCTGAAATGTAATTGAATTAGCAGCTGAAGACACTAAATTGCTCATAGCAGGAAAACTACCCTACTGTATAAATCCGTGCTACACCCCCACTCTGAATACTGTGTGCTGTTCTCAAAAAGGGTGCAGTAACATTATACAAAGGGATAGAGAAGGTCAACAGATATCACTGAAGCTATGGAACAGCTTGCATATTGGGAATACTTAAATAGATCAAGATCCCTTAGCCCAAGGAGAGATAACTGAGGGAGGATAAACTAGCAATCGATAAACGGAGCAGAAGGGAGAAGTTGTGTGTGGGATGAGCTGCTTGCTGTTTCTTGCAGTACAAGAATTAGGGGGCATCAAATGAAATCATCAGGTGGGAAGTTCAAACAAATAAAAGGCGATGATACTTCACGCAACATGTTGCTAGACATGAATTAGACAACCAGGCAACCAGAATTCATTGGCATTGGGTATTGTGGATACTAGGGGCTTCAAAAAGTAATTAAACTTAAGTAGGAACTTAAGCATCAAGCACATTGAGAGTTCTGAAAGGATGCGGTAAGCCAAAGCAATACTCGAGCAATTAAATTTACTCAGTAGAGAACATTTTAAGATAATATTCAATAGCATGTTTATTCTTTTTTCTCTTTTTTTATCTTTAACTGTATCACCTCATGTTTTTAAATTGAGTTGCTCAGAGCAGGGACTATCCTGCGTGTTTGTTCAGCACTTCCGAATTCGTATTCTGTGAAGTGACAAATATTTTTGCAGTGCTTTCTAAACGATAAGCCATACTGATTAGTCTCCCCACTCGTGCCTGACTGGTGTGTACCTAGCTGCTTTTCAGGAGAAAAACACCTTAAGTAAAAATACCTTAGGTAGCATCACCAGCAGATCCAAAGGAGCAGTCGTGTCACTGCTACGCTCATCATCCTTGTGTGTCCTGCCGACATCTGGGTGCACAGAGAGCCGACTTAAAGAGATGTTACTGTGGCTTGTACAAACAGATGAACCATTGTGCCGCATTGCAAATTGTGCTCTAAAAAGCAGGAGGGTGGAGCTACGCACCTTGTCACGCAAATGTAACTTTCAACAGAAAAGTGTCAGTTTAACACAAATTAAACTTCCACCCATGCCACAGAAACTTTCTCAAGGCTAGGCACAGCCTGTTGCCGCTGAGGTCACTGCAGCGGTTTGGATGGAAGACGCAGAGCATCTCTTGGATGACACTGACACGAAGAAGTAGCCTGAGAAGCTGCACAAGCCCTGTGCCTGCTGCTGCCGACTTCAGGCCCCGCCATCTGAAGCACTGTCGACGAGCGGCGGATGAGCTACACCTCCTCAGAGAGGCTTCTTGAGGCAATCACAAAGAAAGAAAACAGATATAAACCACACTTGCACACTGCCAGGCGGGCAAGCCTGGGGAAGCAAGCTACACAAAAGAAAACGCACTGAATGAACACAGAATCACAGAATCTTAGGGTTGGAAAAGACCTTTAAGGTCATCAAGTCCAACCATCAACCCAACACCACCATGCCTGCTAAACCGTGCCCTGAAGTGCCATGTCTACACGTTTTTTGAACACTTCCAGTGATGGTGACTCCATCCAACACTGAGACCTTAAGCTCATTTTTGGTAGTTGCATATAGGTCTTGCAGCTGTACTGTTGAAAGCAATCCAAGGATTTTTTTTTCACCCTGAAACTAGGTGGCTTTTTGACCAAAAAGGGTAGGGAAATACTGTTTCAATGTTAAGAACCTTCAGCTCCCGTAATTGCCGGGAGCAAGCTGCGACATGGGGGTCTGGCTGCCTGTTTTGCAGCAGACACGGTCCCCACCGCTGTGCTTAGAGAGTGCCTGCCATGGCAGCCAAAATAATAGAGTTCAGGAATTAAAACCTGCGTATGCTAGCATTGCTGCACATACTTATGCTGCACCTGGTTCCTGGAGGGGCCTTTTCACGTTTAAAAAGCCGACAGAAATCCTCCACCCTGAGCAGACAGACCCCCTCATGCTTTATTTTTAAGTGGCAGCAGATAACTTGTGACTGTCAATACACAGAAGCATCACTGAGAGATGGTATATCGCTTCCTTGAAGGTAAATAATTTACCGAAGGCTTGGCTTTAGGCAGATAACTTTATAAACTGCTGTCATTATTTCTTCAGTACAGTGTATACGAGATCAACTGTGGTTCGTAATCTGGGACGGCGTTATTGTTTGCATTACCCACATGAATCTTCCAGCATCTGTGTATTTCATAAGGGACCAAACATTTCTGTCTATTACATGAACACGACTATTGTAATAAACTCATGTTATGACAGACTGTAATTACTGCAAGCAGTCTCCCCAGAGCCCGCAGCCAGGGTGTTGCACTTGGACAAGAGCATTTCCAGCAGCCTAGAGAGGATTAGCCCATCGGGCTGCGGAGGAACGCGCATTTTCTGGCGGTCCTGCCTTGCCGTGGGGACTGGAGGCCAACAGCCCAGTACCCCAGGGCTGACTGTGCTGCCTTTTGTCCACTGCCGGCGGAGAAGGTCCGGGAGGAGCTACCTCGCTCCAGGGCTGTTGCAGAGGGAGGGAGGGATGCGCAACGCCCTTGGGTGGCTGCGGTGTGCACACCCGGCTGCGCCGGCTCGGCTTGCTGTGGGCAGAAACAAGCTCCTACCAACCTAACGAGGGCACGAAGCAGTAACTGTTGAAGTTAAACATCTTTAAAATCGCTCCCCAGAGCATTACTGAAGTTGGCACAGGGACTCTCTGAACTCCCGGTGTTAAAGCTCAGCACACAGAGAGGTCTTGCAGAGATCTGCAGAGATCTGCCTGGGCTAGTGCCTAAAAATTGTGGCAGATTGAACAGGGAAACTGCTTCTCTCTCAGGTAAAATCGTAGAGGGGCTATCGTGGCATGCAAATAGCAAACAGAAAGGATAGTTGCATAATTAATGCTCGGCCATGTAGTTTTATGGTAGCTAGATTTCAATTTGATAGCAATTTCCCCCCCCGCTTCCAAATTAGAAATTGGACTAACAATACTCCTGCTGCCCTTTAGACTTCTGAAAAGCATTTGTCCCCTTGACATTGATTTGAAAAAGTGCCTGACAGGAAAGCAGTACAATCCCACTGCATTAAGTGAATTAAAAATTTCTTAATTGATAGCTCTCAAAGAACAAGATTTTACAGGCTTTGTTATGGAAAGAAGCAATTTGCAATAATGGTTTCTTTCGCCTTCAATTTCCATGAATCTCTGACGTTTTCCTGGCCCTGTAGTTTTCTCCCTGGAAACTTCTCGGGCTGTAAATCCATGACTACTAACACTGGATCTGTGTATGACTGGATCTCCCAGAATCACAGAATCACAGAATCACAGAAACACTAGGTTGGAAAGGACCTTCAAGATCATCAAGTCCAACCATTAATCCAGCGCCACCATGTCCCCTAAACCATGACCTGAAGTGCCACATCCACACGTTTCTTGAACACCTCCAGAGATGGCGACTCCACCACCTCCCTGGGCAGCCTGTTCCAATGCCTGACCACCCTCTCGGTGAAGAAATTTTTCCTAATATCCAATCTAAACCTCCCCTGGCGCAACTTGAGGCCATTTCCTCTTGTCCTATCACTAGTTACTTGGGAGAAGAGACCAACACCCTCGTCGCCACAACCTCCTTTCAGGTAGTTGTAGAGAGCGATAAGGTCTCCCCTCAGCCTCCTCTTCTCCAGGCTAAAGTACAGAAGTACATGTTTGATTCAGATCAGGTGTGGCGCACGATCGCGTTTCTGTGTAATCATCCAAAGCACGTTTCTGTTGCCTCTGTGTGCTGGCCTGGCTGGTGAAAATCTAGAGGGGATCAGGCATAAGGCCTGCAGGTACCAGGCAAAGCGAACCAAACGGATTTTTTATACGTTCTGAATTGCCAGAGTGAGTTTATACTAGATCGGTGCTTTGTACATGGAGTTCTGGTATTTTTGATCCCAATGAATACACTTCAAATCCAGATTTACATAGCCTTTACCATACCAGCAGTAGCAGCTCTAAGTGCAGAGGCTCTATTTCTCAGCTCCCTGATTTCAAGATGAGGGCAGTGGCGTTGCCTGGTCCTGCCATGGCAATGTTGTACAAGAACAAGCCCCCCGTCAGCCCAGCTCTGCGTGGAAAAATTGCCAGCAGCAATACAATTGCTGGATTCTGTGAGTGAAGTATCACAAAGAATGTAGAAAGAAGAAATTTTCCTCTTTGCACATTTTTATTGTTTTGATTCCATCTTTATTAAGCAGGACTACATCTTCGAAATATCATTTTGTCAGCTCTTTCCCCCATACCACTCCCAGAACAACAAAGAAGGAAAATAAAACAACATCCCCCCTGAGGCTGTTGATTCTCCAACAGAGGAAAAGTGCCCCGATGTCTTGTATCTGTTTCATGTAAATTATATTCCGCTGGTGTTCGGCCAAGTGACACGCTAGAGACATGTCACTGACACAGGAGTGGGAGTGGGCCAAGCGGGAAAGAGGCAGAAGAGGGAAGGAGAGGAGTGATGGATGAAGGTTAGCCTGTCCCTGGTGACAGCTGGGGATGGGGTTTCGTGCAATCGTTTGAGCAGCAGCGGTTGTTGCCCCCCCAGAACTGCATTTCACGTTCAGCCTCTCTGTGGTGAAGTGGTACCTGTCACCCCAAATTGGTTCTCAGGAGGTGGCTGGAGAGGTTGAGGGAGGACCAGGAACCGCAAGGCGTGCTAGGTCAGAAGCCGGCGCCGGCGTGAACGGCCCCGCGCAGAGGGGCTGGGAGCAGGCGTCCCCCCCCCCCGCCGCAGGTGAGGCACCGCTGTGGCAGGGAGCTGGTCTGATTCAGATCCACTCTTTTCTGACAGCTGCATGTCCCTCTCCATTATCCTAATGCGCCGCTTACTCCATTGCTGGGCGCAGTACCAGCTCCTCCTTGCCTCTCGCGCTCCAAGGCGCTTTTTAAGGTCTGTCACCAAGTTGTGATGAAAAAATCAATGCCACCAGCAGGGGAAACTCTATCGAAGCAGTGAGGGGTGCTGGTTTTGCGCTAAGAGAATAGAGCATCTCCAATATATTTTTGGGGAGCTAGAGCAGAGGAACTATCTAAGGCAAGGGGACAGTCATATTGCACAGATATGAATCCTTAAGCAACAATTGATAGGAAATATGTATGAGTTATAATGAACATTATTAAATATGTAACAAAATGAAGACTATCACAAGTTGGTTTTTTTTTGAGAGGTGTTTGACAGGAGGGTTCAGCCTTTACAAACGTGTTTTCTTTCTTTTGAGGTTGTCGTCGCTGTGCTGACTAAGGATTACTGAGAGGCTTTACTGTTGGTGTACATGTATGAAAGACATTTTGAATATTGACATATATTTATGTGCCAAGGCATTCATTATGCAGTTTCATGATGAAATTCACATATTAATTATACAATTAATTATGCAATTATACAATGACATTTATTCAATATACGTATACACACACACATATATATGAAAGAGGCACTTTTTTTTATATTGCCAAAATACACATTTAGGACAAAAAGGAGTAATTTCTTTTATGAGGACCTAAGTAAGACCTAGCCACAATCAGTGATATTAAAGAATGCTCTGCCTGTTTAAAGCTGGCTTTTTGAGGTCAGAAGAGACATAAAAAACATAACTGAGATTCTCTTGCAACTGAAATATAATTAAATCCACAACTGCTACTGGCGTCACATCTTCTAAACAAAGTGAAAGACAGATCTGTGTTCTGTCATAGCACACCAAAGTGGAACTGTGAAGAGGACCAAATTTCTTCTGTTTCAAAGGAAAAGCTGAGTCATGTTTGTGTTCACTCAGGAAGGGCACTAGCTGGGAAAGAGCCAA
This sequence comes from Phaethon lepturus, assembly GCF_000687285.1. NCBI lineage: Eukaryota > Metazoa > Chordata > Aves > Phaethontiformes > Phaethontidae > Phaethon > Phaethon lepturus. Next base: position 5,773 of record NW_010531377.1, on the reverse strand, counting down.
GGCAAATGCAAGCCAGAGAGGTTCCCTACAGCTGAAAAACTTCCCACAGGCAGAGGGGAGATGTGGGTGTTGGGAAGCAAACTTGAGCTGGTGTGAATATAGATGAGCTTTTAGATATTTGCTTTGCTGGCCTGACTGATGGCACCATCAGCATGTCACCTCCTCGCAGAGACCGTCCCTCAGGTGAGGATGCCGCAAGAAACTTGCACCTCCGACGCGTAACGATTTCAGATGTGCAAGTCCCTCGTGGGTGAAACGGCTGCGGAGGAGGGGAAGGGCACTTTCTCCTAGATGCATTGGTGGATCGTCGGGGTGAGTGGCTGCCGGCATCAGCCGTACGCTCCTCTGCCGGCAGGCGTGCGTGAGCTCTGCCTTGCCCCAAGCCGAGCAGAGCCGCGGGAGCTGCTCTGAGGGCGACACGGGCAGGAAGGTGGCAGTGATCCCTGCCATGAGCGAGGCTGGGGTCACCAGCACCTCAGGCTCACAGTCCTGCTGCACGGCTCCTCACCGGCTCCCCGGCCAGCCATCCGCATTTCCCTGCAGACACAGGTGGGCACGCTGAGCCGTGCTGCCAGCAGCATGGCCTCAGCTTTACTGCAGTGCACAAGGTGCCTAGAGGTTTTATGCGCTTTGTCCATCAAAGCCTCTTTGTTAACGATCTCTCTTTCTCTCTGTGTCTCCAGCCTCTGTAGGGGAAGACTCCCCAGCAGTTACTGGAGAAGACTTGTAGCAATAGGTTAAAGTAAAATTTCTGCCTCTCTGGGAGGCTGTCTATTTCAATATGTTTAGGGGAACCAAACATTCCCCTGCACGTCCTCTAATTTAGGAAGTCACAAACTTTTTACTTGTAGGTACAACAGACACTTTTATTTTTCCTTGGGGTTGTTGTCGTATGTCAGTATTGGATACCATACAAAAAGAAAGGAAGGCTTGGATCTGAATGAAAAATATTGGTTGAAATGACAGGGACTTGATCTGACAGTTCAGTAATTAATTACTAAATATCTATGCTTTTAACATTTGAGTTTTTTAAATGGATTAGAATTCTGATGCTTTTGTATTGCTGTGAAACTTGATTGGCAAATTGATAAAGCAAGTCATTGAGAAATACCAAGTTTCATAATGGGAACAAAGACTCCATGTCAAAGAAGAATGAGTTAGAAAAAAGGCCGTTCACAGCATAATTAAGACTTTGATTTATTTTGGTGTGATTTATTACTTGGATATATTTAACGCCTGACATTAAGCTCACCTGTTTGCTACACTGTAAACACGGACACAAAACCCTCTTTATTTTGCTTCCTGCAAGCTGTCAGTTACATCTGGATTGCCCACATTCATAAAAATTCTTGGATCTGTACTTCAGCTATGTGGTCTGCGGGGCCTTCTCCCAGACAGGAGTGCAGAGCTTTAACGTGCAGGGACAGGAAAACAGCACAAATGTGGCAGATGTTGCTGGGAAGACAAGATGAATGTGCATTTTCCCACAACATCCTCATCTGTGTACATCATGCATTAACAAAAACTCAGTGAATTCATTCAAATACGTTTCTCTTAATAGAACCCTGATCATTAAAACAAGTAATGCGATGTTTGCAAATATTCAAATGTTTTTTTTTCAATTCCTTTCAGACTTGCAGTCTACACAAATACGAAACATCTTATGTTGCACAGTAGGAGAACAGATTTGTGCAAGTCACCAATTAGCCATGTCACTAATTAGACATACTATACATCTGAGTTTTAAGTTTCTTGGCTAAAATTCAGCATTTAAGTTTCTTAGCTAAACTCAGTACTTGCTGCAGTCTCTTTGGGGTAGAAGGCAAACTAAGGAGAATTTCATTTTCTCCCAAGAGGTATGACTGTTACCACCCTCCCTAATTTACGTCCTGTCTTCCAGTCCCTTACTGCCTTAAGGAAAGGCTTAAAGAGGTGTTTGCAGTTTTTTTTCTCTTACACATCCGGCTTCCTGCTGCTTTTTTCTTCCAATCTTCATTCTCTCTCTAACCCTTTGATTAATAGGAGACTTGTCAGCTCTGGGGGTTTCATTGGGAGCTTTGTGCTGTTTGGTCTACACCAGATATTCTGGAGATAAGAGATTAGGGCAGAATCTCATCTTTATTTTTCTAATGGAGGAAAAGTTTCCATGGGAACCCTCAGGACTCAAAAATCAGATGGCAAATAGAAAGAACAAAAATGTCATTTTGCTTTGAAATCGTGTGATTCTTTGGGGCCTGACTCATGACTCTGGTGTGCTGCGTTTTGGCAATGGTCATTTCTCCCTCCCTATTCTCTATGCTGTGCTCCTCAAGAGTATTTCCAGGAAACAGCTTCTACTTTTCCAGTTTTATTTTGTCAAATCAGCTTTTCTGCCTCTTCTGAAATACCCTGTCTCTGGTGGTCACAGGGGCCCCCGCTGTGTGAGAGAGAGTGCATTACTGCGTTCGGCCTCGCAGCGCTGCTGGGGATGACCACAGCTACTGTAAGCAGAGGGGAGGCAGAGAGGCTGAGTACTCTACTCCCGCAGCGTGGGCTCCCACGCGGTCTGGAGCAAGGGTCCTCTGACAGCAAAGCATCTCACGTTCACACTCCCACTCCCACTTTAGTTGGCTTGAGCTCAGGTAGCCCACAAATCCCATCTGCACCTGTGGCAAGAAATATTTCTGTCTCACTCCAGGCGTTCTTTTCCACCTGATAAAGGTCATCGGGTATGTCTGCAAGGGCAAGTGGGCTAGGCAGAGGCTTATCAGATTCCCAGGACCTGTTTGCACTGCATGGGACTAAGTGTGCCCTTGAGTGCACTTCAATGTGTTGGGTGCACATAGAGTTCGTCCCTGTGAGTACCAGCTGGGCTGCCCAAGAACCTGCCCTGAAGGTGCTTCTGCAAGTGAGTAAGTTGGATAGGAGATGAGTCTGGCCTGGAGCCTCCTCTTTGTGATGCTGCCACACCACAATGGAGATCCACTCTGGAGATTAAGGGCTAGATTAGATTAACATTTAGGCTGGTGTCTGGCTAACCTAATGCTTGTGTGTTGCTGAGATCATCAGAACCCCCTGCACTAGCCCCTTGGTGTTGATGGTGACAAAATTTAAGGCATAATGCACCTACATTTTTGCTGTGGGCATGCACACAATCCTCCCTCCTCAATGCCTCTGAGCTGCTAATAACTGCTTCTTGTGGACATTCACAGCTCCAAGTCTCTCTACCTCACCTGAAATGTGCAATCTGAGAGAGCACGCTTTCTGCATGGCACCTGTCCCAAAGCGTGAGAAGCAGGAGTCCCTGCTTCTGCATGCCCCCGAACCTAAAAAAAAAACCCCAACCCAAACCCCCAAACTTTGCACAGAATGGTAGAAATTCAAGTCCTGATCCCTCTTTTGCTGGTCCTAAACCCAGTTCTCCTGTAAAAAGTGCCCAATTCAATAGGCTAGAGGGTATTCTGCAGCGGGTCTCAGCTCTCCCAGTTTGTATAAAGTACTCAAATGTTCACTGGATAAGGGCTGGAGCGTTCATCCCAGATCACTAACACCGGGGCACGAGAGCATATTTTTTCCCTCTGGCCAAAGGAGTATTTAAAAATACTATGCAAAGCAGTGCAGTTGACACTGAGAAGCCTGGGTGACAGATGGCTTGCATTCAGAGCACTTGTTTAGGAGACGGAAGACCTGAGGTTAAATCCCTGCTCCAAGTGAGGCAGAAGAGAAGACATCCAAATCTGAATCTTCCACCTCCCCGGCAAGTTCCTTTGCCCCTGGGCTACTGGGCGTCATCTCTGCCACCACATCCTCCTCCTCCTCTTTCCGCGTACAATCACTGACCTGGTTTAGCTTGCCCCTGATTGGAAGAAGGCATCTCCTTGCAGGCTGGACTCAGGCTTTGGCACTTTAGGAGAAGCCTGGCTTAGTACTCATTGCTCTCCTGGCATTTCCTAGGTCATGTTCAGCATCTTTGCACTTGTGCTGCATGAGCATCTCATTCTCCTCATGCAGTGAATTAAGAGCTTGTGGAAGGCAGTGGGTGCCTGCATGCCGAAGGATGAAAATTAAACTTACGTATTGCATATTTATCCCTTACTGGTTTGCCTAAGCTACACAGGATGTCTCAGAAAGTGGAGGGAACTGCCAGCAGTTCTCACAGGTCCCATGCTCATGTCTGAAGCAGAACCATTTGTGTCTTTTCTCTCTGGAGATCCATTTCTATCTTTGATGCTTTCCTGTGCTGATCTAAGCAGATCCTCATGCCTGAATTGTGACTCTGTTTCAATTTGCCTCTGTAAGCCTTTGGGCAGGGTTTGTGTCTTCCTTTTTGTTCCACATTTATGGTACTATCAACATAACCTAATTTCAACAGGACCTGATGGACTCTTCTGGGATATGTTGAAGTTCTTGCAGGATAGGACCTTGGATAATAAGTGTATGTGGCCACTTACTTGAAGCTGGCTGATTACCAGGCCCATCCTGTAATCTCTTGATCATCCCACACACATTTATTTGTCAGGAGCAGAGCTATTGTTAGTTTGTCAATATTGCTCTGCACAGTGTCATAAATATAAGGGTTTTCATGAAATTTTGGCATTTTTGCTCCCAAAGAAAATCCTTCACAAATGAAAGGGCTACATTTCAGTCCGAAGACTTCTACTGTGGGAGAGAAACCTAATGAGATGGGAGAGAAGGTGTATAGGGTAGAGCATCTTGCTGTCTCTTCGGGAGGGAAAGATTAACACCCCAGTGCCAAAAGCAATGATTTATTAAGTGAGCGATGGCTGCAGGGTCTGCGAATGGTGTGCATCCTCCTTGTATTCATCATACTTTTTAAGTACTGTTTGTGAAAGGCATCTCAGGCGAAAGGAACTTACTATTAAAGACACCTACCTTCTGGCGGTATGTGGAGCGAGGGAGAGAGAAAACTCCCTGTGCCTTCCTCCTTAACATCTCCTGTGAAGTCCACCAGTTCAGGAGAGCCTCAGAGCTGTATTTTGGAGGTTGGCCTTGTGCTCTGAACGCTAGCTAAAATCAGAGTGGAAAGATCAGTTTGGGTAGATTTTCTTTTTTCAGGAAGTGACAGATGATGAATGCTGATATGTAAAATCACTTTATTTTTTTGTGTGTGATAGCTGGGATTCAAAAGACACTAGTTGGCTGCAGACCAAAAGGCAGAACAGTTTGCCACAGGAAAGCCCATGGGGTTGACAGTGAAAAATTAAAGCAGATTTTGCAACTAGTAGTGAGACATATTTAAAAGTTTTCTCACAAGCTTGAAATGGGTATGATGAATGTAATTTTTAAGGTCAGTTACCAGCAATGCTGGCTACTAAATTTTCTTTCAGAACTAACCATCATTTTGGCGGGGGGGGAAAGAAAGGAACAAAAGGGATTTATCTTGTCTTTGCTGCAATGCTAAATACAGAAATATCAGTTGTCCTTTTTCAGTAGTCAGTGTGTCAGTTTGTGATATTTTGGGAATGTTAGTCCACTGCCTATCCTGGCAGATGATGTAAGTGGAAAGAGGGGTGTCAGCATTTGGCTCTGGATGTGCCTCAGGTATGGACAAATATAAAGTGTGTGGAAGCATATGGAGACAGTGAACTGTTGACTCAGAAACGGAGTAGGCAGGCCAAAAAAAAGTGAGAATCTCCTGAAATTTATTGGTATTGGACTGGCCAGCAAAAAAGATAAGATCTGGGCAAATGGGACTTTTTTGATATTCACCTTAACACCGAGTAGTGGCCGCTCTGAAGTGCATGCAATTAATTAATGAGCTTTTTTTTTTTTT
>NW_010531376.1:123941-138806 GCF_000687285.1 Phaethon lepturus | reverse complement strand
GCCAGTTGGGCTGTGACCGCGGGAGCCGCCGTGCGCCGGAGGCGTCCGGGCAGCAGCAGCCGTGCTGTATTGCTCGCTGGGACTCCTCTGCCCTCCCTCCTACCCTCGCCGGCCCTTTCACACGTGCCGGGGAGGAAAGGAAGACTAAAGCCGTTTTGAAGCCCTCTTTATCCTCATCTCTGTTCCTCCACTGTGCTGAGTGGTACTCAGCGAAACTTCATTAACTATTAAGAGGTAGATGCTTACAGGAAAAAACAAAACAACACCAAAAAAACCCACCTACCACCCACATATCTACTGGCAACCCACTCCAAGGTCTGTGTGTAGAAATGCGGTCTTGTACTGTCACTGGGCATACCTGTTTTACATGTAAACTGGTGTCTCCACAGTAATTATTTTGTAATTTTGCATGTTTGTCCAAAATTCTTGCAACTTTTTTTTTATAATTTTTTTACGTCTGAACTACTATTTGCAGGAAACAGTACTCTTAAATATCTTTTTTTAAATAATTCTTTTGGAAAGCTAAAAAGTAACCTCAAAATCACTTTATTTTTTAATTGAAGAGACTGAACATTTTTTACCAAATCGAAAATATTCTAAAAAAAATGTGCTGAATTTATTTTACTAGAAAAACTTGCTTTAAAAATTCAGCTTTTCCAATGGTACTGCTTTAGAAGCAAGATACTTGTTTTCTTTTAGAGACAGACATGTTCAATTACATTATAAAGCTTCACTATGTATTTAAAATTATGTATTATTTCCATTTCATAATGGCAATATATACTTCACACACTTACCTGAAAGAGGACAATGAAATATATATTTCTTGCTTGATTTGACACACTGTGGAGCTACAAATTATTGCTGTGACGTAAAAAATAGAAGTAAATCCAGACAGGCAGAGCAAGGAAGATTTTATAAACACTGGTGTCTCCTGGAAAATGTGAGAAGAATTTAAGCACTTTTTCAAATAAAGAAATAAACCATCATAATCTAGTACAATAAAATCTAAATTCAAGATAAAAAAAAAAAGAATGTGAACTGACTTGGTAACAAGACAGAGAATTACACTCAAAAATGCTTTATGGTGAAAAAATAAACCTTTTGGACACCTTCATGAAATTATGCTTACACCAAAGAAAATCCTTTGGAAAATGGATAGTCACAATTGAACTGTAATAGGCAAGTACATTTCAAAACAACATTAAGTTAAAAAAAAAAAAACAACCTACTTGTTTTTCTGCAATCGTTTAGCCTAACCATTCCTCCAGGCATTTCCCCAGTAAACGTGATGTACTTATGGGCCTGATACACAACAAAAGGGATGCCACCAATCCAAACAGTTGAGCAGCAACTTCTAAAACATAGTCTATAGCAGACTCAATAAAATAACAACTACGTATGTGACTGACTACAGGAAAACCATGAAAACCTAGTAAGATTTTTGTCTGGTAAATTAACCCTTGACCGCATTTTAACCTCCTGATGCTGACTCTTTCAGCAGGTTAACAGTGCTTATTTTATCATGACGCTATTGGCATACAACAAAGTAGTATATAATAGCAAAATTAAAAAGAGAAAAAAAGATAAATGAATGAGGCAGATACAAAAAGCCATGCTGTTGGGCAAGTAAAACCTTTGTTTCAAATGCAGCATCCAGGCCTGAAGCTTAAATTATGAAAAAAGAAAGTACCAGTAGGAAGAAAACACATCATGGTTATATCCATATGCTAAACTATCAGGTGTGGAATTAAAAGTAGATGCAAACAAGTAATTTCAAAGAAGGAAAGAAAACAAAATAAATAATCCCAGTTTGACTGTTTTTAATGTGTGGATTAATAACACATTGCGTACTTCATTGTAATTTAGAACTAGGATTGCAGAAACCTAGAGGCCTCCATAAGTAACTGCATTTAGATGTCCATTTGCCTGATAATGCAAGGCAAGGCAATTTTCAGTAAATATTTATGTACTAGAAAATTATGCTAGTCAGGAAAACTAAAATTAAGACATTGCACAAATAGTGGAAGAAACCAAAAGTCAAAAAAAATCTTTTATTGCAGAAAGGTGGAAAGTAAATTTAGTTTAATAGTATTTTCACCTTTCGTCATAACTAAGGCTTCAAACTTAGGGCTGACTATAAAAGCTTTAGAAAGGAGAAGGCCTGGCAACTCTCTTAGAGCATTGAGCCCATTTGTTGGAGCAAAATAACCTCAATATTTTTCTGGGTTTACTAGTAGTCTTCTGGGTAATACCTGCATGGGCAACCCCTGCCATCTGACTGTTTTTTTTTGTGCCTATAAGTGAGACAATGATACTTTCTTCACTTGAGAAATACTGTTGAAAATAATAGAAAGTCTATTACTGTTGATTGTGGAGATCCTAGCTGCACCTAGCTCCTTGGATGGTCCTACTCTAGCTCCCTCTGGATCGGTGAAGGGCCAAAATTGCGCTACGTGTACGTAGTAACTTCGATAACAGTTGCTACAAAACAGGAGTGGATCATCTAGACCTGTGAATTAATGCTCAGGAAAGAACGCTCAGCTCTGCATACTGTCACAACCAAAGCAGTAAGCAGTCCTCTACCACCAACTAGCAGAGAACAAGTTAAATGATAGTTTGATTGACTTGTATAAATCATCACTATCTTGTCTCAACAATGCTTATTTCCTGATCAACTGAGCAAATCAAAATAAAATAAAAAAGATACTAGCCCAGGACCTAATATAGCAATATATGAGTCACTGGGAGAACAAACCAAGTAAAAACATGTAAATGTAAATTGTAATAGGTTCTTGCAGGGTCAGTGAAGTTCCCTGCTTGCTCTCTCCTTGCAATTACACTCATGAAACGGCCAGCCATGATTAAGTGATAATGAAGTAGCCTAAAATTCATTTGGATATCAGGCCAGTCAAAGAATTTGTGCACAACCCCTCATCTCACAGATGGCTTTAATTTGCATGTCCTCCCTTATGAATACGAAGAGAGAATCATGCAAACACTTCAGAATCCTTCACATACTTTATGAGAGATTTCTGCCTCACTATAGTTCATAGGAGCTGTAGAAAACCTCAAATCTCCTGGTGCAGTTATAGTCTAAGACAAACATGAAGGAAGGAAAAGGAAGAGACATGCTTAAAGACTGTGTTTACTAAGTTTGCTGGAAAATCTGTTGTTTAGAAGTTGTTCAGTACACATTAAATGGCTTTGGTCATGATTTAAGCTCGCCTGACAGCCTGAAATCCAGAAGACACAAAGATGATACAAAGTGCCCTTTCAGAATTACAGACTCTCGCTCAAGATCACTATTGGACATGCTCAGAGCTTGAGCACAGGTATTAACATAGCAGCAAGAGGTCTGTAGGAAAAAGCAATACCATTTATTAAACAAGTGGCTATAACAACAAAAAAAAACGAACAAGCTTTTGGACCCAAAGAAGGGCCTTAAGTTCGTCTGCTCTTTTTTACTAACTGCATCAGCTGGGCTAGCTAAAAATATGACCTTTCTCTACAAATGTTCATTTATGAATTTTGGCAGTTACAGCGATGATCGAAACCATTACTATTAGCAGGCAATGGCTATCTTGATACTACATCATGTTATTGGTATTACTATACCTGCACTATTAATATGTTAACTATCTGGTTAGTTAGTTATAAACAGACTCTCTCCTGTTTATAGCCTAGTCTTCCCATCTGGAGCTACATATACACATGTGAAATCATAAAACAGCTATAGTCATTAAGACCTAACTGTTTGTTTTTGCATGCCTACCATCCCGAAACCCAGATGTCTGAATACAACATCTGAGTATTCCAAGAGAAACTATACTAGAGTCAAAGGAAGAGGACAAAATCTAAGCCCAGCTCCAAGCACATAAAATAACAAGACCCCAGAAAGCAGATCTAGAATACTTACAGAAAAAAAAAATTAAGAGACAGTGAATAGTATTTCTTAATGCTTTTCTAAATAGTAAAGACCTGTCTTAATAGCAGAAACTAACAATAAAGACCTAGGTAAACCATGACATTAGTTGAAGAACATTTGTTGTAAATGCTGTTTCAGAGACAAACTCTGCCCCAATTTCCAGTTAAATAGGAAGCTGCCTTGCTGGCAAGAGGGCGAGAGGTATGCATTGCCATTTACGTTCAGGTGAGTAATTAATTTTTTGTGTCCATTGGCAGTAGGGAGCATCTATTTGTTATGGAGTAGCTAATGTAGGAGAAAAGGACTATGTTAACTTCTGTGAGGATAATCAGATCGCATGCACTATGTTCTTAGTTTTGCCACATTTGGTATCTTCTGTAATTTTCAGTAGCTGAGAATGCCAGCCTTGCAGCAGCACGCCGTTGTGCCTGTGAAGGTGCTGAATAAAGACACCGGTCTCTGCCCCAGAAAGCGTATGTTCTGTTCATCGAACAGAAATGAAGATGTGTCCTCCCTCCCACCCCAAACCGGTATCGGTGAGAGGCAGAGGTAACGAACTAGGTATGGCTTCCACCTGGGCCAACCAGAGGCGTTTTAAACCCAGAGGTTTTACGGCAGCATTTGAAAGAACGCGACATATGAGGCTGCTGAGCTTTCCATGGGAACTTTTCTCGTACAAAGCAGAAAGGAGGTAGCAAATGCGGGGCACTGCAGGCTTTCGTTATTGCTTGTGTCGGCTGTTAGCGGCTACCTAGGGCGGGCAGCATCACAGTTAGGTTAAACTACCTTGCAAAGAGCCGAGGGCGGAGCGCGTCTGTGGGAGATGGCTGAGGAGAGGGTGGAAGCCGGAGGGAGGATGGCAGCGCTGACAAGGAGCTAGTCCGTGGTAGCACTACGTGGGGCGCGCGGGCAGAGGTGCCAAAAGAGAAGGTGAAGTTCAGAGATAGGAAAATTGCAGTCAGGCAGTGACTGGGGAAAGCCGATGTCAAGGTTTAGATTGAGGACTAAACAACTATTCTAGCCACACGGCAAGTAAATTCCTCATTGGGAAGAAATCACCTAAAAACGGAGCCTAAGATTATATATACAGATATATATACAGATTATATATACAGATAGAATAGGATGTACAGGAACTACAGGCCAGAGACTCCCCCAAATAAATTGTGCAAGTCTTCACAGAAATAATAAATGTCACAGAGGATATGCGAATACAGTAACATTTGAACCCTTAAAATTATAAAACATAGCAGGCACAGAACGTTTAGAAGCAGGAAGCAATCTTTTCATTCAGTGAATTTAATGTGCTTAAAAACTTTCATTTGCACCTCCCAAAATATTGTTAGCAAGTTCGAAAAGCATAATCACCCCTGTTTTTTGAAAAAGGAAAATTATGCTCTTGCAAGTATACCAAGGATCAATAAGAGGGACAAATGTTGCATGCTGGGAGGATTTCAGTCATATTCAAGGACTTCATTGCTTCTCTGACCTAGCTATATTGGGTCACCAAACTCAGCTCTGATTTTAGAGGCTTCTTCCACATAAAGTGCACAAGGTTACCATCATTCGGAACTTTGCAATTCATTAGTTTTCAGTATTTGAAAAAGAGGGTAGAAGGGAAGAACATGTAATCTTTGAATGTTAGGAATTTAATTTTTTCAGTGTCCTGTTTTAATAAGGCATTCTTTTCTTTAAATTATTGGTTCATACTGGATTTTATTTTACCCTAAAGATTTTTTGTCTGTTTTGAAGAATGAATTATATAATAAATGGCCAAATGGGACAAATAAATGGGACAAATACAGTCTAGCCCCACCTGCTACTGCTGCTGTTACAGCTACAGGTTCACCACAGAGAAGTAAACAGGATGAGGTGACTGCAGCTTAAAGGAACCTGCCCAGAAAAGGAGCATCTGGCTCTCTGAAATATCTTGCTATGGGTCCACGCAGAAGTGTTTTAGGCTTTTTAGGTCTGCACAACCATGGAAAGTCACCTGTGAATCCTTCTGTTATTTTCTATTTATTTCAAAAATTATTAGTTCTATAACTAAAATAATATATCTTCTGAGAACTACCTGCTGCCTTAATGAGCAAACAGCCCATGTACCATCCACAAAAAGCGAGGATCCTTGTAGCATAGTGACATTTCACGGTCTTACATTTATTTCTAGCACATCACAGGTTGGAGAAATTACTGTAAATGTGAAAAATCTTTTTTACATAAGGAATTCCTCATAAGCCACTCTGCTCCATCTATTTCCTTGTGCATATTATTCTACCTATTCATTTTTATTGTAAAAAAAAAAAGTGTAACTGAGTAGTAGAACAGAGATTTTGAAGCCAAAATCTGTGTAATCTCCTGTTTTATTTTAAAGGAGGAGGAAGGGGCTGAGATTTTAACAACTTTTCCACTGATCTTATTTACTCTTTAGTGTATTTTTTTATTTGGTCTCCGGATTTCTTAGGTTGGCAGAGTCTTAAATTGGGTGGTACCTGCTCTACATACGAGTTTGGAAACGCCGTAGACCAAGACTTGCAAGGAACTGAAGTTTTTTGTGAAGGGTTTTCAGAGCATTTGCAGGAAAAAAATGTACTATTGTGAAAAAGATCCACAGAAGCAGCTGCTCTTAAAATGTCATGCATAGACACAGCAAGGGTTGCACAAAGTTTCCACTACTTTTGAAAAAGAGTGTTAAAATAAAATAATAATAAAAATAAAAAAATCAGTTCAACAAATGCCAGTCAGTCTGAATGGAAATTTTCAGTTTGGCAGAATTTCAGAAATGGAATGGCAGAACAGAGGCAGAAGGATTTGACATTTATTTGCTTGTGTTTCGAAATCACATCTTGGTTGAGAAAGAGGGAAGAAGAAGAAATAAACATCTCTAAGAAAAACAGCAATATAAAAGGTACAGTTTATGTTTGATAGGGCTCAGATTATGTAATTATATTATGCCATTCATAAATGAACCACTTTATTTCTTAACCTAAGATTTAAAATACAGTAATCATATTTGGCTTTTGAACATAATAAGCTTCACTGGCATTCATTTTTTCAATTTTGGTTTGGGTTCATCTTTATTTATTGTAATTTTAGTTTCACGCGCTAAGTTTAGCTCTCTTTCAATGTTAATTGCTATGTTTATTTTTCTTTTTAATTTTAGAGGCCTGCGGTACAGTTTGAACTGGAGATTAATTAAATTCCTGGTAAATCACATTCTAACAGGAAATGTTGGAATCCCATTGTGAACAGGGCCAGGCTATATTTAAAAATAAAAAAAAATTTTAAAATGTTCTCATTCAGCTAGAATCCCGTGCAAATAAGAACAGAAGCTCAGAAAGACATAAAAGTCCTCAGATTGTAGATTTGCCTCAGGAAAACCATAAGAATGTAAGACTTCTTATATCGAAGGTTACAATCCCTGAAACCTGGTACTTTATTCAGGATGTTCCTGTTACAAACTCTGTTGACTCTGTTATCATCACTATGCTTTCGATGATGGCCTAAGGAAGCAAGCTGGCTTCAATTCACATCTTACAAAGGAAAGCTCAAATATACTAAGCACTGAGTCATTGTGATTCCCCGCCTTCCCTGGGAAGATACAAAGCAAACCATACCTGAATTATGGAACTTGCTTGCTTGCTTTGTCTTAATGTTGATTTGTTTTATCAACTCTGATTACTAAATTATATTTTGTAAATGTAATTAATGGCAAAAACACGTACCAAATGTTTGAGAGCTAGCACTGGACTATGAATCGAAGAAAAACCTTCCAAGGAGGACTTTCAGTCTAAGTTCATACAACGATTTTCTTGCCTCATTCTCTGGACTGGATGCCATTCTTTACTGTCAAGTTATCTTCATAGGGCGTCAAAATATTCATTTCAAAAACTAAAAGATACAGGATGAAAATTATCCTTGCCTCCCAGGAAGATTCATGTCATCATCATAAAGATGCCATCTTTGGTACAAGTTCCTTGGATGACACAGATAGAAAGGAGCAGCAATATACACAAATAATCACAGAATCATTAAGGTTGGAAAAGACCTCTAAGACCATCAAGTCCAACCATCAACCCAACACCACCATGCCCACTAAACCATATCCTGAAGTGCCACATGTACACTTTTTTCGAACACTTCCAGTGACGGTGACTCCACCACCTCCCTGGGCAGCCTGTTCCAATGCTTGACCACTCTCTCAGTAAATAAATTTTTCCTAATATCTAGTCTAAACCTCCCCTGGTGCAACTTGAGGCCATTTTGTCTCATTCTATTGCTAGTTAGTTGGGAGAAGAGACCAACACCCACCTCACCACAACCCCATTTCAGGTAGACGTAGAGAGCGAGAAGGTCTCCCCTCAGCCTCCTCTTCTCCAGATTGAACAACCCCAGTTCCCTCAGCCGCTCCTCATAAGACTTGTCCAGACCCCTCACCAGCTTCGTTGCCCTTCTTTGGACACGCTCCAGCAGAAGAAGCACCTATACACACAGACAAACCTAAAATTATCCCAAAACTAAATATCCCATTCACAATTCTACCCTTAGGATAGGAAAAATGGTGTACTTGACAGATACTGATCAGTTTGTTAGGACATTCTTGGACAATGCTCAAAGGCTTAAGCAATGAGCCATGCAACTCAGCTCAAACTATTGACAACAAGGATGTCATGGTTATATAAATAAAGTCAAATTAGTTCAAAAAGCCATCAACAAATTATAATGGTAAAATGACAAAATATCTTAGCATTTTGGCTTAATCACACAATAAAAATATGGATCTCCATAAAATACATATCCATATTCCAGAGTTAGATATTGAATCCAGACCAGCAAAAGCAGAAAGAACGTAAACTAAGCCTTGAAGCTGAGAGCTTGAAAAATTAAAGACAGTGAAATTTGAAATTATTTCTCTAAAATAGGTGTCACCTCAAAAACAATTAATGTCAGTTAAATGATTGTTGCAAAAGCAGGGGAAAATACCTGCTCCCACCTCCCATTTAACATCTTCCCACATTTATTCATACAGGAATGTATTATCACCTTTTTATTATTAAATGGAGCTGAAAGTTTCCCGTAAAGGACTAGAATAAATATATCTACAATTAAGATTTCCTGATTTGTACTCTATGTATCTTTATAGAATAAAAGAGGGAAAAGAAGAAAGACCAACCTTAGAAAACAGGGAAGCAAATGTGTGGAAAATATGGCTGTTCAAAACTGGCGAACAATTTAAGAGCATTTCTATTTCAGACATAATTTTTGAAATTAAAAAAAGAAAAGAAGAAAAAGGAGACACACCAATCTGTTGTTTAGGGTCAAGAAAACATTTTCCATAGAACCTATAATTTCAGACATAAAAATACTTTGTTCTCTCAAAGATATCAGTCAGCAACCTTATGATACATACCACGAGGTTTATTTATTTATTTTGTTAGATTCTGTAAAAACAATTTTCCAACTCTAAGGTCTGCTTATCAAAACCATAATTAAAAGGATTTTTCTCTCCTTTTTTTTCCACAATCAGTAGCAAAATGTTAGTAACAGTCATTCAAATTTCATACTTGTCACTTATGTCGTTTATTCTGATCAAAGCACTTTCTCTTACCTTGATCAAAACCAAGATGAATCCACTCTCTGCCAAAAGTCTGCATTTGAGTAAGTCAAAAAAGACCATCATCCAAAGAATAATTATTCTCAAGCCAGATATTGCTAACTAAGCACCAGCTCAGTGTTCTCTTTAAAGAAACTTCCATGACACAAACTTTTTACACATACACAAATCAAATGTTTTTTATTCACCTACCTGATATCTCCTAGGCACTTGAGATCGCCATGTGTTTGTGCTCATTTTCACTGACGTGAATATAGAAAGATTTGCCTATACTTAAAGCCCTTTGCATTAGCTGGTTAAAAACACGTCTCTCACAGTCTAAAGAGGATCATGAGAGAATCTGTTGGCCTGTAGGAGTAACCATTCTATGCATATAGTCTCTTTCATAGGGAACTTTGCCTAGATTTCCTTTCTGAACTATGATTTCTGACTCAGCTGGAAGACTTAACTGAAACTGTGCTTATCCAAAGAAATCACATAATTGAAATTGAATTTTTTAAAAAGGCATAAAATTATTACGTAAAAGGGCTATATCAGGATCCTAGAAGATCATCCTGAGTTTAAAAATGGAACTAGAAATCCTCCCCTTCCTCCTCCTGTCTTGTACAAGCATATATATATATACACAAAGACTTACAGGTTTGCCAAGGCATTCTCCTTGCACCATTCCTTTGTTGGGATTGTACACATACAGTCTCATTTCCTTATGCAGAGGAAATAAGAAAAATATGAAAAAAAAAGATATGGCAAGCTGAGAAATCAATGTGGCTTCCTTTTATTTTTCTTCTTTTTATATAAAAAAGGCATTTGGAAGTTCACAGAAAATAGAGAACTTCCCAAATGTTTAAAAATCTTTTGCTAATAAATGTTATAAATTTCCCCAAGCTTTATTTTTGTGGTGCTGGCTAGTTTTTCCACATCTATTTTTCTTATCTCTAGTCTTTTACTTCTGTAACAGAACATGAAAAGAGGAGTGCTTGGTTTCTTACCGTGGGCACATCCCTGGTCAGAACCTGTTACAAGCCATTGTGAATTGCCTGCAGGCCATTTACCTGGCCTTGAATTTTAACAGTCACTGACAAAAATTGGATAGATTTCTCAATGTTTAGCATCATACTTAGATAATGTCTCACTATCTCATTTGTCTTAACAGTTTAACCAGGACGATTTGGTATCCCTAGTCCTAAATTGTCTCATCTGCTGGGTGTGGGGAAGTTCCTCGGCATGAACTCAAAACACAGTTGAGACCTTGGCTCATACATGTCACTTCTTCTATTACTGCTTTAGTCTAGTTTTATTAGTTCAATTCATTCTCTGTGTCACTGTATATTGCATACGGTGGAGAACTGGGGAGGATTAAAGCTACTCAGTCCATGGGCTCTAAATATGATCCTCCTTCTTCTCTAATAGTAACTCATCTGTGAAACTCTCATAGTTACCATCCCGGCTTTAAAACCATTCCACAGCTGCTAAGCACATATAATATTTTTTGTTGTTGTTTTTAAATCAGCCCTCACAACATTGTACATTTCCTATGTGCTGTTGCATATACAGTAATAAGTAAATTGATGGAAAACTTCGGCTGGATGATTGAACTTGTGGTAGATTGGATACTCCATGTATCAGACATTCTGGTGCTTTTCACATCAAGTTTTTCTAGTTTCACCAGAAATATTTTGCTATACTGGTTCTCAGTTAAATTTATTAGATGAGGGGTTTTTTTACCCAGTTGAGAAGTCCAGTTTCAGGTATACCAAAATGTATTACTGATTTGTTTTTCAAGTATTCCTGATTTCCTCCCACATAAAAAAAACCGCCAAACAAAAAACCTACCACCCAAGTCTGAACAAATCAAAATATTTTTGTTTTGACATTTAAAAAATACTAGGTTTCTTTTAGAAATTTCCTTGACATTTATTTAAAATGTCCAAAAATAGTAGATAGAAATATTTCAAATTACCCTAAAAGAGTTTTTAAGTTTAAAGACATTTTTGGTGGCTGAATTTTAAAAAATGTTTTAGCTGATCTGAAACAAATTCACTTTTCAGGTTTTTGGAACTGCCCCAAGAAAAGTCAGTTATTCACATAATTTTAGTCTGGATTGACGAGCAGCTACAAAGAAGGAATGCTGGCCTAATTTCCAGTATATGGTACAGTAGCAAAGGATGATTGACCTAGTGCTTCTGTAATTGTTTTAGCTTTCCTCCTTACTAGAAAAGAGCAACTGTAGAGTGCAGCAATTGCTTCAGAGCTGAGGAAGGGACTTTATCTCGGGTCACAAGAGTCTGAGCCAGTATTTGTAAAATTCCTTTAACAGCCTTAGAAAAGGGATGCAATTTCACCATTTTCCAACTAATGGTTGCTTCTAGTGGCTTTTGATTCTCCAGAAGGCACCTGGTGATACAGAAGTAGTGTCTGCATTAACTAGCTTAGGCTCTTCAATAGTCTTTCTGTGCCACTTTGCTGCAACAGAATAGTAAGACAAGACTATTAGAGATAATTTATTATTACTTCTAAGAAACCTATTCATTTTCTTCTTTTTAGCAACAGGTCTTCTATAGCACATGAGGCAGTCATAAGGTAAATGTAGCTTACAGGGTTGTGCAGCCTATGAAATTTTGCAAACTCACTCAGAAAGCCCTTATCAGAGTTTTCTTCTGAAAATACAAGCACTTCCCTGCTCAGAGCTACAAAAGACGAAATACTTCTAGCATTTACTTCAAAACATCATCTTGTGGGGAACTGAGTGCTTTGAGAAGATGCTGGAATGGCAACTCAAAGAAGTATCCACATTGAGTATTTAAAAAATAGTATTTTTATATTAGGTTTAATATAGCAGAGAAATCTGTGCTGCCAGTACTGTCTGACAAATATCCCTCAGCTTTTCCAAGGGGAACACTTCTAAGGCAAGAGTGCAGTGGAGTCTTGATGAGCATTTAGGCTTAATCTTCTGAGCAGAGTCTGTCAACAAAAAAAGTATTCTTGCCAACTGTAGTGGTGCTTTTGCAAGACCACTAAACGCAATTTATTTTTTCTGTCTGAATATAGCATTTCTTATATTTGTCATACTTTCCATATGGATATCATCTGCTGTTCTGAGTGTTTAATAGTGGAATATAAGTATACAGAAACATGTTCAGAAGCTCTCTCTTATCTGTACAAACATCTCCAGAATCAACTATTAAAAAATACTACACATAGCTTTAGAGTGAAACACTAAACATAACTCACCTCAGCATGAATACAAAACCACATTGATCCTATTTACCACTGTTAAGATAAATTAGTAAATATCAGAACGACAAGTAAAAAAAAAATGTAGCTTTCTTACTCAGACTGATGATGATAGTGTCATATGCTGTTTATTAATAGCAGTATTTTTTTCAAACAGTGGTGTACTAACCATTATAGTAAAAGAGAAAGAGGTATCAAAAATGTTAATTATCGAATGAGCCACATCTAGGAACCCTAAAGAAGAGATCTGGAAAACTACAAGAGGTAACCTAACCAATTCACTCCATAGTCATCACTTGCATGACTTTTGGTATCACCTGAAAGGATCATCTCAGGTTGTCGTTGGTTGTGGGGTTTTTTTTTGTTTGTTTGTTTTTTTGTATGGGTTGTTTTTAAGGAAAAAAAGAGGCTAAGAAAGTGGTTGCTTTAATTGGTCAAATTTTGTGAACTCCTTGGAGCAAAGAACATTTCAGTATTTCTAAACCAAAAATTGCCATGTCAGTACAGACTTGATACAACAGTTTTTATTTTTGTTTTAATTATTGATACTAGTTTGATTTTCTAGCCAAACCCCTATTAATTTTCTTGTTCTGACTAAAATTTCCATCGAGATGGCAATTAAGTAGAATGAGTTACTACTAGAGGGCTGTCCTTGGTAATGCCCAGTGTAACTAATACTAACACAGTCTAGAAGTCTTTAGATGGGAGTATGAAAGTTATGGGTATTGCTGAAAAGAAAGTGTATGCTATTATTTAGTTTCGTGCCAAAGGACAGAAGGCAAATCTTTAAATTTGCTACAGCCTTTATGTTCAATGAAATGGTGAAGAAGAACATTGCTCAGAAAGGGCACGGTAGAGTATTATCTGAGGAGTCTGATTTACAGGAATTATTTTTTTTTTCCAGGGAGATGGGCAAAATGAAGAGCACATGCAGTAAAAAATATTGTAATCACATCAATACTAGACAGTCAGATGGAATGGGAATAGCCAAAATAACAGGTACTTGACATTTTTACTGTCAAAAATTTTGCTTAAGACTTTCATGTGCAATTTCAGAATTTCAGTGAAGTTTTGAAAAATGTTGATGGAGATGACAGAAAAAACTTATTCTCACATTCCAAGTCAAAACAAATTTTGATGTTAGATCTCAACACACACACACCACACACTACTGATGAAGTGGTAGCAATGACCGTATTTAGAGTTGAGCTCAGTTCGGCTTGGGAAGCTATGTTAATTGTATGTTCTGGTTCACCTAATTTGCCTAGCATTTGAAGTAAATTAATTCCTTCAAATAAAAAGAGAATGCAATTCAAATGTCTGTGAGTTTTTTTATGCAATATGGTGCATTTTCCTTTTACTGTATTTGAACGGAACGAGTGTGTGGGAAGAAACAAGGAGACAAAAAGCAGCAGAGTGCATTGTATTTCTCTTGACCATATCAAACCAAAGAGACTCCCAGAACTTTCCCATGCTTCCCAGAAGCATCACCCACACAAGGAACACAGCCCAGCATGCCAAGGGACTGAAGCTGGGTCCTCATCCCTGCAAGAGTCCTCTTCGATTCACAGTTTAAGTGCTTCTGAGAACATAGCTTAGCTCTTTGGCATACCACAAGTATGCAGCCGTTTTGTTAAAAAGTCCCAGCTGTATAGTAATCAGCACACATTTTAATCCATCCGTTCTCTGCTACGAAACTGCAATAGAGCGGAATGGATAATTTTAACAAGCATCCACTGCATTCAGCTATAATCTTCACTTGAGCCAGTACTTCATTTCTGTAGGTGATAAACCAGTATACCGCATAGAGATTCAACAAGACTGTGAGTCTTGGATCTCTAATACAGATTAGAGAGGGATTTATTTGGGACAGGTGACATAAAAGTAGGAGAGTGATAAGGCTGTCACCCTTGCCCAACAATACTATTTAGAATTATACATTTTCCTTGTTGCATAATAAGACAACAGTTAAGATGCTACGTAGCACACCTCTCTCTGCCGTCCAACACTTGCAGCCGTGTCCGTCCCTAAGAATGAAAATCAACGCTTGGTAGCATCATACAGACATTTAATCTGTGCTGTTTGCAAC
>NW_010531376.1:76778-123910 GCF_000687285.1 Phaethon lepturus | reverse complement strand
TGTGAGAGTGGGGGGGGGGGGGGGGAGGGGAGTTGGGTGTTTTGGCTTGTTTTTTTGTTTTTTAAGTCAATAGGAAAACCTGGGAAAAGGTTCCAGTAAGATCTACTTTTAAAAATACTATTCTTAAGCAGCAGAGCAATTTTTTAGAGCACAGCCAACTGTAAAATGGTATCTGACAAAATGGTCAGTTATTTATCTGCACAATGACATCCCAAGTTTGCCAATATCTTAAGGGAAACTTCACACAACTTCTCATTGAAGTGAGTGCTTTTCGTTTCTCCTCTTTGAAAATGAAAAGATTTACATTTCTAAAGTTGGATTTTATTTTTTTTTTTAATATTCTTTAAAGTGAGCAACTCAACTACTCTATACTGCACCCCAGAAGGTTCTACCAGCTGTGCATGACCACTTGCTCTTGGGAAAGATCTAATCTCCCCTTCCATCTGGAAGGTTTCCCTGCCCAGTATCCAGCAACCATGCCAAAGTACACAAACATTCCTTTTCCAAACTACATGGCTTTTAACAGACTGCAACATAGAGGCTGCAAAGAAACAGGGCAGATAAAGAACCTGCGAGGGGGAGTTCTCCGTCATGAAACCACGCATATCACTGTTGTTGCCCCTGAAAACTCTGAAGAACCATTCAGTTTTATACTTATATGGACTTGAAATGGACCATTCTGTCTGGACACGTAAACCCAGATTATCTGTTCTTGAACTATCTATCCTCTTTATTCACCTGGATATATTGTGCAACCCATCCTCTGCCAAAAAGCAGCAATGCATAAACATTATGTATGAAAATATTTATAAAAATATTAGTATAATTCATTGATGAAAACTGACAATTGTGACTTTAAAATATTCTAAACAGAAGTAGCAGATTTTATAATAATAATAAACAAAGTTAGCCTGTGATTTGGGTTTTATAGTAATCTGGAGAACTGTTGGCATCATTTTTAAATTCTCATTGATCATAAAAATCAAATTGGTGAGTAAAAGATTTCACCTCAGTTCTGTCTGTGAAAAAATGTGTTTCTCACATTAGAAATTACAGTTAACTTTATTTAAAATTCTATTAGACACTAGATTGTTAACCAAGAAATAGAAAAATATTAAAGTATTTCTAATAGCATATGACAAACAGAAATTGAAAATAACATTAATAAGCACACTTCATATGTGTAAGTTAATAAAGGTTTATCTACCTATACTTTCTAAATTTCAGTATAAAAATGAAGCTGAGAAGTACTTCAAAATTATTTGAGAAAATTATTTAGATCTATATTTACTTACGAAAAATAAAATTTTGATTTAGAGCATTCATTATTATAACTCATTAACAAATTGATTTAACCCCTATGTTTTTGAAAGGAAATACTTTGCATCCAGAGAGTTAAAACTATGGTTTTGACAGACATAAACGTGCCTAAAGACAAATGGATATGTAGTTCCTAACCCTTACTGAACTCAAGAGGGGCTATGCATTATCAACATATTCAGAAGCCTAAAGACAAACATAAATCGAGCCTTATATGTCAACAATTTGGAAGAAAACATAGTTTTCAATGTACGTGAATGAGATTGTGTTCCCTATTTTGGGAATTTAATCCACATCTGCTCAAGCAAGTAAAAAACCCACTCCTTACTATGGATTTTCCAGTAGACCACATACAAACTTCAGCTCATCTTAAACTGCAGCACTACTACCTGCTTGGAAAAGTGCTGCATATAATGTTTCTTAATGTAAGGAAAAAAAAATTAAAAAGCACCCCAAAAAAACAATAACAACAACAACAGAGACACTACACAATATGCTACAGGCTAAACACTTTTTCCTGGTTTGACATCTGTTTACATGGATGAGTTAAAGGGAAGTGTCTGCCAAAATTTCTAAGGATTTTGAGAAACATTTTAAGAAAGGAATTACATGGCAAGAAAAGTGCCATTTGTGCTTCACATTGTCATGTCTATCAGTTTTAGATACTGTTAATTATTGCTAAAGCATTTCACTCTCTTCTATTCTTTTGATTTTACTCCACTTCAACTATAGTACTTCCTTGGGAGGTTGTGTGTGACATACAACCATAAATATCTGGCATCTTTTCCAAAGCATGAGTTGTGGTGCATCTTCTAACCTATACAAGCATATAAACTGCATCTTGAGAATCTTAAAAGTGCTTAAAAATCAATAATTGAGTGTTTTGTATGAGCATCATCAACTCTCTAGTGATGGCTTAAGAGGACTTTAAAAAAAGGTCATTGTGTAATACTTGAAAAGTGTAACTCCTCTCACCTTCAGCACTAAAACACCTCTTCATCTTAAAAATAATTGCATAATAATTGCATGTGAAGCAAATAGTTTACTTCTACATATAGATATTGCACGCCAAAATAGTGTTCCTTGTAGGATGACTAAAATTTCACTGTAGCAGCTAGATACAGAGACGTGGAAAATTTCAGCATATTGCTTTTGGAAACGATATAATCCCCATGTATTTCAAGTCTAATTCTATAAAAGGCTAAGATTCTCAAAAATTAGTGTCATTCATTACACTGTTGTCAACACATGGCCTCCAAATACATGGAAACCGGTCCACTTTAGATCACTGTAACTTGTTTTAATCTTGGTGCCATAGCTTTTTAGACACATGCAGGTGAAGTCACATGATGGTTGGTTTGTGCCAACACATGGAACATAACCAGCTGTAACGAGCAGTGTTGTGAACGTAACTCCTACCTCTCCAGAGAAGGCTTTAAGAAGGTTTATTGGACTGATTGCATGTTGCAATGTTGGTAGAAAAACATAGTTTCTGGATGCCAGTTAAGCGTTGTTGCACAGTGACTCTTCAGCTGCTCTGTCCTTTCAGTTCTATACATTCACAGATACCTAATTCTGTATAACTTTGATATAAGAAGATGATGCTTATTTTACTGACTTCCTCCAGACAAAGAGAGCAGAGAAGTAGGAATTTGTAATTTTCAACTTTGTCAACAAATATACCTACACCCACTTTTAAGTTATCGAGTTTATTTGATCTGTCCCTTTAGATCTTCATGTAAGGCCATACTAAGTTTGTGTAAATATTTCTCTTAACTTCAGAAGAGTTTGACCACAATGAAAAAAAAACCTTCATACATTCCATTTTTTTCACCCTTCCGGTACATCTTTTCTAAAGGAATATTTACCTTAATGTCACATATAAGATTTGCATATACACATCATATGCTTTACTGCTACATTAACTTTTGTGAAGGAATTAGAGTAAAACTTGCCTTCGTAAGTGAATTTTATATTTTTAACATTGTGTAGGTGAAGGTGGGGAGCTGCCCGTTTTAAACTTAGTTGGAATGGAAGATATATTCCCCAAGGATATTTAGCTCTAGTAGTAGATTAGTGATTTGGCATAAAAGGATCATCCATTGAAGTTTCATACTGTGCTTAATTTGTGATGTCCCTGCCCTGCCCCCCCCAAGGATCAAAAGTCATAAGCCAAAGAGAAGAGCATAAGCATTACCTTTGAATATTCAGCTACGTCAGCTTTTGTCATATCATGAACACGCTTCCAGTAATCTTTAACGCTTAGCATAAACTACTCACAAGAAGCAGCTTGTTATTGTTTCGTGAGGAAGCACACTGTGACAGAGGGGCGTTTGCATACTAAGAATCCAGTTTAGTACTGTTTCTCTGGAGGACAGGGCTAAAAATAAGGGATGCCAGGCAATTTTGTGAAGTTTTTCCTCTGAAGATGCTCTCCCTCAAACTGGCTTCAAAGCCCTGTGGCCCTCTTTTTCACTGGGCACTTCCATAGTAAATTGCTGAGGATATGCAGAGGAAAATGAATTGGATTCCATTGCAAAAATAATGTGGTGTACTGAAAATGGGATACATGTGTTAAACACATATATTCCTATCTCAGGTGGGTCTCGTCATTTTGCAGACTAATAATCATGGATTGTACCATGTCAATACACTTCAATGCAAATTTCAATACATCTACTCTCAATGTTCCATTTTGCTGCTTTGCATCAGTTATTCCAAAGGAAAGCCTTCAGGAAATATGCAATGTAGTGGCACACAGGTAAACAAAATAGAGTTGATTTTTGTATAGATATAATGCACACTAATGAATGGCTCTACAGAAACATGCCATGGTAATTTTTAAACCAAGGCTTCTTTATTAGTTAACATTTGAACTTTCAGTAATTTAGTTCAGAATAACAAGTTTTCCTGGAAGGTTGTGCTGTATTAGAACAATAAAATGCCTGTAAAATACATGTTTGGGGTAAACGGACTTGCTAGTTGTAAATAACAAATCCACAAGAATTTCTTTAATTCTTTACAGGATCTGTAACAGGACGCACTCAGTTTTCAGGTGCATTACTGGCTGATGGTAATGTTGGGCTTCTACAGTCTCCACACCTTGCAAAAATAAAATCTTACCCACTGAAATTTTATTGCTAATGCAAGTATTACTAGTGTAATTACATACTGCTATTGTAAACATATGATGCAAGTTTTGCCTAGTTCAGGCAAAAACCTAAAATACATCTGACTTTCTAATGGGAGGAACACATAACTCTTTGTGCTTGGGTTTGGTTTCAGGACTGAAGGTGCCAGTCTTAGAGAACAGATACTCAAACTGTAAGAGACAAGAAGGACAAGGATTGCAAAAATAAAATAATGTAATGAAATTCTGTTAAGTTTTTATCAATTGTGTTTTAAATTAATGTTTCTTTTTTCAGAGCAGAATTTGCTTTCACCCTTTTTAGTGTAAAATGCTGATCACAGCCTCCATATGGAAAAGAAATGATGATGAGGGATCCTTAAGAAATGCTCTTCAAATCACTGATTTATAAAATTCAAAGCAGATTTCAATTGAGGTTTTTCCTCCATTTTCAAATTTTTGTAACTAGCTCAGACAAATTGTTCTTGGCTTTTTCTCTCTTTTCAATTTTCATAGGGCTACTGTACAATGTAATATTCCTGCTTTTAAGAAATTCATATTAACATTACAGATAGCAAATGACTGTAATAAAAAGGACTAAAATGTCTGACATTGTAAGAGCCCCAAGTGAAGTAAAGCTAAATCAAGGCACTCTCTCTCAGGGGTGGTGGAGGTTACGTAAATCCTGTCAAGGGTATCTAAAGTCAACTGCATGCCATAAGTCCTCCATACTGTGAGATTTGAGAGGTTAGTCAGGCCAGCAAAGCAGCACTGGCTAGACCTCTGAAAATGCTGAATGGATACATCAATGGAAAAACATGATAGGAAAGGAAGGGCATGCTACAGAGGTCTGTTACCTTTTTTTTGTTGCTCTGTGGACTGAAGAAGATGACTACTTTTTCTTCTTACCTGGTCAAATTCAAGTAACAGAGGAATCAATATGTAAACACTTAGGAGAGAAATAGATTGTGAATGATAAATGGCAAGGATCACTTTAATAAAACCTAACAGACCACAATAAACATAAGCCATCTCTGAAAAAACTAAAAGAGATGGTTTGCTGGGTTAAGTGATTGTAATTGTTTTAATAGATTTTAGTAAGGGTTTTTGTGCAATCTGTCCTGGAAGCTTTATAGAAGAAATTGAAAAACAAGGCTGGAATACGCCTCAGGAGGCCATCTAGTCCATCCCCAAGCCCAAGCCACACATGGCACAAAACCCACTCCTAACACATTGTCTAACCAGTTCCTGAAAACCTCCAGCAACAGAGACTCCACAATCTCCCTAGGCACACTACTCCTGTGCTTAACTGTCCCTTACAGTGAGATTGTTGTTCTTAACGGTCAGACTAAACACATCACTTCTTGCCCTATCCACAGACAAAGAGCTTATTGTTTCCCTGTTAGCATCAACTTTTTTATGTATTGAAGCCCTAACATATATCCGGAATATTCCATTTTCTAAACAACCTCAATTCTTCCATCTTTGCACACAGCTCATCCTCTAGCCCTCAGAGTAAAGGTAACTGGGTAAAGCGGGAGGGGAGATACTGCAGACAGAAATATAAAATGGTACTCATTGCAATATTACCAATAGTCTGCAGTCATGTACTGAGGATAACTATGAAAGGACACCATAATTATGTAGGCATAAGTTTTTCCATGAAGGCAAATGCAAACTTATCTAATAGTCTTACAAACTTCACTATATTTTCATATCATTTATACAGGTATCATCCCCCTGCTACAGAAATGGAAGCTAAATATCAGGCATAATGAGAATAGCTTTTTTCACACATAAGTGTTTATAGCTACCTGCATTCAAATGAAGATCAGCATTAGCTGCATATTCAATTTTAAATAAAGTAGCACATACATAAAACCTACATTCTAACCTTTTTTTTTAGAAGAAAATATTTGAAATGTAATAATGTAAATGAATCAAAGAGGTTATTGAAGTTGTGAATCATATAAAAGAAACTACAGCTTGAAGTCATAAATTAGTATTTACTAGAAGAAGCTCCTTAACAGTACATGTAATTAAAAATTCCATGGCATTTTTGTGTTATCAGCATTACCCTCATCACCTTCTACAGGTTTGTTTTTTTCACATGGCAGTTGCTTTAAATTCCAAGAAGCCAAAATCTGACATGAGAATTGTTAGCCAAAAATAGGAATTTCTTCTAATTACAGTTGTTTTCTACTGACATCTTTCCAACCGTAGAACAGTCAGATGCAGTATTATGTTTACTCTGAGCCAGCTTCTTTAAAATATAAAATAAAATAAACACATTTTCCTCACTTAATTAAATGATCTTTTAGTCATACAGAATAACCTTTGGTTATTGTCCTCAGGATTTGATCTTGCACTATGTCGGTAGCTTTACTCATGTGAATAGTCTAGCTAAGGCCCACAGCAGTCTTCCTGTAACTGAACTTATTAAGATAAAGTTCTATAACAGGTACAAAACATATATATCATAAAAAGTGAGCATTTTCAAGAAAGCAAATATGTGTCCACTGTAGATCTTTTTATGACCTTTTATATGTTAGATTATTTGTCAAAGACATTTGGTAATGATTCAAAACTACATTGTACCAAGTCTGTCCATAGATGTCAACAAATGTATCCTACACTTCTAAAAAGTGACTTTTAAACTTCCACTGAGGATGCCAATTGCAGGGTTTATATACTTCTATTGATATTATAATAGATCACTGTCTCCTACACTTCCTTTGACTTCTCAACCATTATGATGTCAATGGAAAAGTCTATACATAATTTGGCTACTGAAAGGAAAAAGACAAAGGACATTTTTAACATCTTCTTTCGTACTTGAAATGTAAATATTAGGCATATTTAGATAGGCTATGTTACTAGCCTTTCTAAACAACAGAAATGGAGTTCAGTGTGAAAACTTACCTTATATTTCCAGTGTATTCTGCCAGTTATGAACAGACAGCTGGTGCTGATTTTTTTTCCAGAAAGAGGGCTTTTTTTCCCCTCTGTAGAAATGCTGAGTCATAGCCTTTGGTTTGGATTACACACACAAACACACACAAAGGAAATGAAGAAGAGAAAGAAGGTAGGTAAAAGCTTCCTTCTGCACTCCAAAGTAGCTTCCTACATCTTTGTTAAGATTTTCCAAAAATAGAAGGTTGATCGAGAACGCCACAACTGTTATTTCACCCATCGGAATAGAGAGAAACAGTGAATTTGTTTCCTGCTCCCAGAATACAGTACATAATACATCTCAGCCAGTATGGAGCTGGTGTACAAACTCTTTGCAAATGGTGTAATTTTACCTTGCACAAAAGAGAAGAAATTCTGCTTAAGGCACAGACACATTTAAGGCTTTTACACTGTCAAAGACCAAGGTAGCCGTAACTGATCTTATGTAAGAGCTGCAGGCTACCTTTGAAATAATGAAATACCATGCGGCAAATCTAACTCTGAAACTCTTCACCTTTCTTGGCTTAAACGAGACCTTTAATTTGATTTTACTTCAGGGTGTTTTGCTAGTTAATTAAATGCAATGTGGTAATGCAGAGCCCAATGGAGATCTTTTGTGAGTACTATTCTTCAGATAGAGCACCTGTCTCTCAGATGCTAATAACTTCTTCAGTATGCAGCAGCCTCCAGCATTTGGGGGTGGTGTGACAACATACATGGAGACAGAGGTATGACTGTAACTCGAACCGTGGTATAGATCTGTCTGCTTCCTACCTTATCGTTAGTTTTCATGTCTCTTCACTGCATGCTCTCTCACTTGACACTTATTTTCTTTATATTGATGGAGACTTTGAAAGCCAAAAACCACTCTAAGGGCAGGAAATGCAAAGTGCGGTCACTTTCTGCAACCTATTAGAAAATAAAATTGCTCAGTATCCTTTGTGTAACATGAGGTTTCACTTATTGATTAAGAGTAGCATCATCATACCAGAAAATTCTGTAATATATTGCTACCTTTCAACAACACAAAGGAAGGAAAAAAAGAGGGAGAAAAAGGAAAGACAGAGCTAAAAGTAGCCTTGTTCTCTATTTTCTATAAAAGTCTTATCTACCCCACATAGGATACATCTGCAACTGCAAATAACCATGGTCTTTTCTTTATCAAACAGACATCACCTTCCTGTGGACAGATTCCAAAACGATACCTCTAGTAGATTCATAATTTTTATGGGCTGGAATGTGGACATTCCGGTTTCCTACACTACCCTTTAAGGTAGATACCTCTACTTACATCTTTGTAAAGTAAACCTGCATATTCAAGAAAACAAGCAGGAATATATTTCATTGAACCATGTCTAGGCCCAAGTAAAAAAGATGTACAGTAACAACTGGTTTATAATGTTTGATAGGGATGTGCAAAACAGATAAAAGCCACCTCATCATATTCTTGAATAGCCCATTCCAAATGGTAGAAATACTTGCCTTTCAACACAGCAGTTATCTTCTCTCTAAATTGCCTTCCTCTCTAGGCTTTTTCCCCCAAGAGACCCTTTATGGCCCTTGAAGATTATGCAAACAGAGAATGGTAATGAATAGGACTCCATTTCTTCATATTTATGAAGACATCAGTAATTAATGACTAAATGATATTTGGATATTCTAATTATGTAGGTTCAGGGAATGTTCAGATTTATAACACGCTCCTTTCCTACTAAAAAAGTGAGTATACGCTTTTTTCCCCTTCATTCCTAGGAATGATATCTTAGGGATCTTGATGCCTATCAGTCAAGGCTCATGATAATTTTTAATGAACAAGGCAATTATAAAGAAATCCACAGTGTGGATTTCAGTTATACATTTTACAGGACTTGAATTAAAGTTTTATCTTGGTGCTGGTGTACAAGCAGGTTTCAGGACCTTTCTACACTTGAATTGACTATTTTACACAGGTCATTCGCAACTTCCTGATGGAACTGTAAAGGGCACCAGTCAAGAAGGCTGCTCAGGCACGAAACAACACTAATTCATATTCTGCTATCCACAACTTGCTGAGAAGGAAGTCAAAACAAATGAGCAATGAGAAATTTCTGGAAACATTTCAGAGATGGACAGAAAGGCTGTTCTGTGGTAGATTATTTGTTGTGCTGCTAACTTTCCAGGAAAAACATAGATGAGCTCTAGACAATGTTACATTTAGTACTCGTTGTAGACAGAGGATAAATAAGGATTCTCTGATACTCTTGGCAGCTGGATCAACTGGCTGTGAACCCAAAAGGAGGTGGAAAAAAAAAAAATCGAGTATGATAACAAAGTTCTCAAGTTTGACCCTATACTGCAGGAGGACAAATCAGAAATTCTCTTTCTTGCTTAGATTTTCAAACATGTAAATTGAGATTTTTTTCTTTAATTGTCTGACTTGCACTCAGGTCTAGAAAGAAATGGATAATCTGCCTGTTAGGTGCCATAAAGGAAAAATTTAGCTTTACTGTATGTCTACTACTATAAATAAAGGAAAAATGGTTATAAGCACAGAATTAGAAATAAGGGGTTCTACGTAGTCTAAACCCCCTCAGAAAGTGACTTCTGCTGTTACCTGACTTCCTCATGTATGAGGTTCACAATCCGTTAAAGCACAGCTTGGCATATATATCTAGCTGTAAGGTACCATGTGTAACATTCGGAACTTTTAAAAGAAACTTCCCCCAGTGCAAGGTGTAACTCATAAATGTCTAGCAAACAAACATATATCTCGCTTTTCAATGGGACTAACCAGTAAAAATAAAATTGTATACGGAACTAAGCAAGAATCTTTAGGACTAGATAATGCTGTTGACATAAATGTTCTTTAACGTTGCTAAGAATTACGTGGGATTTTAGTATTAGATCTCCCAATAGGGTAAGAAACTACCTGATTTCCAAGGAATGACTTGGCTCTAATCTCTACAGAATGCTTTAATATCTTCTCTTCAGACTTCAGAGTATTTTGTCATCTTCACCACCAATCTATAAATTTATCAAGATCTTCGTTGTACACTACCTAATATTCAACCTTTATTGACTGTCTGCCTGAGGTTTTAATTGATGAACGGTATTTATTCACTGAAAAGTATAGTGATGAAGCAATAGTTATGAACCTCTGCAAGTTCTGTTCCTGCCTCTAGCAGAGGCAAAATGTACAGATGTCTTTCTGGAAAAAACCCCAAGCTTTATTCTTTCCCACTTCAGTGATAAGGAAAAAAGCTGCTTTGAAAGCTACTGCTTTTATGTTCAAAGTTGAGTATATGGTCATCATTCACATAGCTTAAATAGTAACTTCAAAACTATGACTCCTGAGCTTGTTAATTGGAACTGTACACCTAGTTTACCCAATGCACAGAGAATGAACGCACAAGCACTGAATTATACATATCTTTCCATATTTAAGTATAAATTGTGTATAGATGTTAAATGAAAATTTCAACTTTGTTATATAAAGCACATAATGAAAAGAGTAACGTTGTGAAAAAAATAAAGGACCAGCAGAAAATAAGACATGTTTAATACTATAACAAAGACAACAAAAGTTACTGAGCAGCAGGCCCAAGTTGTTATTTCCACTTGGATGGTGATGTGTGTTAGGTCAGTTGTCTTTTTCTAAGCAGAGGGCATTTGACCCTTCCAGTGAATAGAGTTTGCTAAATTGCTTCCTGTTTCAGATTCTGTGAAACCACAGGGTGAACATCCTCAAGAAACCTGTGTAGGTTGAATATGGCCAAAGTGGGTGCTTCAGGAGCTGCTTGTACTAGAGGAAACCAGATTTGCAACAGTGAAGGTTGAAAGATCAAAGATCATGAAATATAGACAAAATAACAGTACAGGCAATAACTCTTCTGCTTTATAAGTCACAAAACCCATAGGAACAAAAAGGTACCTGGATTCATCTTCTGTATCGCAGTGAAAAAAAATATTCAAGTACAAAACGTTTCTCTTTGAACAAAAAGCATTAAAAGAAATAAAAAGCAAAAAACAATCATGCTAGCTTGTTGCTAAGTTTCTAACTCTACAAAATAAATCTTGCCCAAGTAGTGAAATAAGCTGTACATGCACAAGTGGTAAGGTTTAAAAGATAAGGAAGAAAAAAAAGAATAGGCCTTTTGAAAACTGAAGTTTCATATATTGCTTATATTCTGGGGTTTGAGCACTTTCTATTTCTGTTTCGAGGTACCAAATGTGAACCATTAGGTGATAACAATCAAAACATATGGGGAAGTTTGAAGTATGGGTCACAGTCTGATGGCAAGTAAATTAAACGTTTTCTTTTAAGGCATGCTTTGCATTGCTACTAGGTAGGCTCTGTTGACCACATCCCCCAATCCCATACAGGCATCCCACTGCCGAATAGTGCTCAACTCCACAAAAACATTGACAACATAACAAAAGTGCTGTAGACAGAAACACGTAGTTATTATTAGATATTTTCTTTTAAGTGTTTAAATTTAAATTTCACTTAGATTTTTTTTTAAATGTTGAGACGCGTTGTTAGACATTTGAAAAGTTAGGTGAAACTGTACTTCTAAACTGGAATACTTTAGAGGTATTTAGTTTAGTTTTAGGTCAGCAATTGCCTGTAGCAACAGCGTTGTACATATCACATTACATAAGTACTCAATTGTTCTTTACTCATTCACTTTCAAACTAATTTTCTTAGCTTATTATAGAGAGACAAGATCTGAGACGGTTCCCAGTGACTGAGGACAAGTGCTTAGAAGAATATCTAAGAGCAAAAAAAGATTTTTTTTTTTTTTCTTCTATTCCTCATCTAGTAAAATAACTTTATTTTTTTTCTCCTAGAGTTTGGGTTTTGGGTTTTTTTTGTTACTTTAAAAACTCAATTTTTTTTACATTTCTATGTATTCTCTGGTAATATTAGCAGGGGGGCTTGACATGCTTAGTATTCAATTATTAGTGGCCAGTTCATACCCAAGACCAAAAACTGGAGCTGAAGTAGTACCAACGCCTATTGTACCTGCTCTGATAGTATAAATTTTGCCAAATGCCATCAAAAACTTGAAGGCAGTCATTGTTATGTCCATGAAGTTTCTGGGTCCATCATGTTCTCGTGCTGTATGAGTAGGAATGACACATGTATGTGGCACTATTATAATGAGAACAACGTAACTTATTTTTAATCGGTGCAGTTTTGTAACATAATTAACTTTCTTGGCGATAACACAGTTCAGCTAGAAATCTCGTGGCTGAAATTTTCATTGAAGTCTATCTATAGTTCAGCACAAGAGAAATCTCAGGACAACATATTTCCTTTTCCAAAAAGAAATCTCCCTTTCCCTGTAATGCTGGCAACACAAGCTCTTCTCCAAAATTCTCCACAGACAAAAAACATAAGCAATATTCTGCTTTACAGAACAGTTTCCTTAGCTGGTTTGTGTATTATATTTAACCAACACTAGTGGCAGACGCACTGCCATAAGAAGTGGAACTGAACTGTGTGAAAATGGTGCTTACTATGCTGAGAAATGTACAGACTGCTGTGTATCCAGGGAACTTGAATTGTCGCTGACACTAGCACTACTGTTATCTTTTCCTTACTATTGCGTCACCCTCTATGGAAGATACTAGAGTCAACTGTGCTGTCCAAGAGCATACTCTTACCCCCTTTCAGGGAGCTGACCAAAGATACAGTCGCATAGTACTCTTCTAGTCTCAGAAATATTAGTGCGGCTAGCAAAATTCCTGAACTAAAGCAGAATACAGCAGATCTTACTAGGATATCATGTAGCCCATGAACACCAAGGAATATGTGAACCGTACCTATGGAGTCTAATTTAATTGTACAGGAGATCTAGATGTCCAGTGGAAAATGTTTAGTTCGCAGGCTGCATAAGTGCTCTTCTTGTGCTTGTTTCAAAACAAGGAACTCACTAGACCTAACTCATCCCTAAGCAAAAATAATGTTTACCTTTCCAGTGACTTCAGGAAATGTTTAACTCAGTGTATTCAGGATACTTAGGATTCAATCACCTTTAATAAAAAAACTATACAATGGGAGATATTTCTTCTGATCTACTAAGTAGCAGCTATCATCTTAGTATGGCTATTGTTCTCAGCAGGATGACAAATCTCACCCTAAATTGAAAGAATCTATATTTAAAGTCTGAAATGTAAGAACTCTGAAAGTTCTCAGTTAGAAGCTCTTTTCCATATAGTACTTTGCACATCAAATGTACTTGACTCAAAGAAAAATATATGCCACAGAGTCCGCCAGGAATCCAAAAGTCAAACTACGTCCTCCTTGGTTATCATCATCACCAGAAAAGGGAAGTAAAAATTAAATTTGGCTAATGGTTCTATTGATGTAGAAAGCAAGAAGGAAGCCAATTGATACTGCGACAAAGTGATAAATACAGAAAAGCAGTCCCTACCAATAAAATGAATAGGTATGTTCTTAGTAAATACAAATGTACAGTACACTTGTTGAATTGGAAAAAAGCACTCATACATCGTGCAAAATTGCTTTAGAAGCTTAAGTATGCAATGTGTAGTTATAAATGCTCTAAATAAAGAAAAATGTTAATGTAGTAGAATGTACTAACAAAATCTGAAAACAGGTATTGGAAATTAACATTAAAGAATGTAACATTTTGGAATGGTTTAATTCAGAAGAGACATATAACTGCAGAAGTTCCCCATGCTTATTTTAACCAAGGGTATATGCTCTCTAAAGTAAAAGTTGTGGTGATCATTAAGCTGTTTGATGGAGTAAAATGCTTTAAGAATAGTTCTAGTCAGCTGCTGACAAACACCGTTTTATTTCTTATATGTAGAAAAACCATTTAGGTTGATATTGCAACGTACTGCAGAATTTTGGAATGTGAGAGGATTAGTTAGATTGCAAAGCAATAGGGGGTCTAAAACCAGCCTAATTAGTATTACATTCTAATTTTGTTTAAAGGTAAAATACTTGGATCCTTTTGTCAGTGTTGTCATCGACTTCTTATCCACCAGTAACTCCAGGTTCTTCTCTATAAAGCTGCTGGCTGACTTCTCTTACTATTTCTTACCACTTCCTAGTCTTATACAGTAGGTTGCACTATTAGCTGTCTGGGTGCATATATTGAAGTACAATAAACACACACATGTAGACATTTCTCTCTCTCTCTCTCTCTCTAGTAAAAGCCAGGGGAAAAAAAAAAAAAAAAAAAGAAGCTAAGCTGCCAGCAATACAGTATTTGTATTAGAACTAGAAATAGCTCCTTGAATACAAAAAAGTCAAGGTTGAAACTGTCTATTAGAAATAGCACAACAGGGAATTTTTAAAGAATCAATAATCAATTATTGCTGAATTAAATTAAGCCAGATGAATTTAGATCAGTTCGCTGTCATGAAAAAAAATTCAAATTGCTTTTGACAGGTAAGACTTCTTTACAAATATGAGTCAGATATGTTAGTTTGCCTCAGTCAAATTAGCCATCATTTGTATATCTGATGTCCACGAGCAAGATATCAAGGAAAAACCTTAGAAATATCCCAGCAGTTACCTCTTAAATGTTAAGCAATAGAATAAGAGTTCCCATTGTTGCTTATGAGTATCTGCTTTATGGGATTGTCAGAAACCTTCACTTTCACAGGCTGGTCTAGTTATCACTTTTCACAAGCCCTAAATGCATACGGAGAAGATGACAGAAAGCAAACGGTATCATAGTATGATGTGTTTTAAGTCATGAGAACAAAAAATGCCACTTACAGGCAGACGGAAAAAAACCCCAAACCAACCAAACAAAAAAAAACAGAAAGAAAAAAAAAAAGAGAGAACAAATGCTCATTTTTCCAAGTCAAGAAAAGAAACAAACCAACATCAAAAGTACACTGTGTTCTAAATTAAGACAGAGATGAGTGAAAATGTGTTTTTCTTGTGTGCTAAATGCATTGAAGGAAAAGTTTGAGAAAGAATGGAGATCAGATTTGGAAACTGAAAATTCAATAATAGATGTTAGATTAGATTGAGTAACAAAATGTCTAAAGCATTGACGTATTAAAAAAAAAAACAAAAACAAACCACCAAAACCAAACAAGCAAGAAATCTAATACAAACTTATCTGCTACTCATAACATCACGCAAGGTGAACAGATAAGCCCATTCTGCTGGAACGCCAGAAAATGCGTTTGTAAATGCCACCCGGCTGAGCATATCTGTCTCTATTATCACAGCCACAGTGTGACAGTGGCAGTCACTGCTGCTCCCACAGTGTCTGTGTCCGTCCTCTCCCTGAGCCCTTGATGTGACCAGTTGAACTTTATTCGCTGAGAGAAAAGCTGCCTTTATGATCTGCCCCCTCCTCCCCAAAAAACAACCTTCACACACGCCACCCACCCACACTTCACAGGTAAACAGCATTCGTATCTGGGTATCTCGAGGAAGAAACAGCGGACAGAGTACTGTTTTTATTGTACTCCATATTGAAGGACTCCTGTTTATGCTCCTGACCTGACAGAAGCTCAGGTCAAAACCCAAGTCCTTTGTTCCCACAGGTCCTCTTCCTATCCTTCCCAGATTCTTGTTGACTGAGTACAAAAGCCGGGGAGGAGAGGTCCACTGCCTCTTTATAAAAGAGAGAGAGATTGTCGCTGCTTCTGTTTCGTTATCCAGGGGAAGAGTTCTCCCTTCCCTCAGCAGCATTCGGTTTGTGACTCCAGTGGCAAAAAGCTGTGAAAGGACCAAATGAAGTAAACAAAAGGAATGACTTTGGCTTCACTTCTCACTGCCTCGAGTAGTGGGCCAAGTACATCAGAGAGAAACCTGTTTGCACAAAGACGTGACGTAATGTTTTCCCTATTGGATGAGGGACTAAGAAGAAAAATGATGGGCTGCAATTTCTTGTCTAATTCACTGTAAACGAAGACACTGCTTATGCTGGCCAATTTGTAATTTGTATCTAGAAAAGAGATTTAAAAAAAAACAAACCCAAAAACCCCACCTTATACTGAAGATAATCAGATCCCACAGATCCTCAATCTATTCCATGCCAGAAGTCCATCAGTTCACTGTCCAGTTCACAGTTCCTCAGAGCACTGCTCCTTTTTAGGATTTACCTCCTGTTTGTGGAGCATGTACTGGACAAAATGGTGAGACAGCAGCTGGACTGCACTACAGGACTTAGCTCTCTTCCAGTGACCAAAGAAAACTGCTAAAATTCAGAGCAGAAACAATACTGAGTCATATAATAAACAAGATAATCAACACAGTTCTTAAAAAAATTGCCTGAGAAAAAAAATAATCTGCAGCTGATTCTGAAATAAAAGGGATGAAATAAGTAACAGATAATTCTAAGAATGAATGTTCCTATTCAATAGTGCTAGAACTCAATTTAAAAAATTAGAGAACATACATCTCCCCCAACAGTTTCCAAAACTGTAATACTTTTATTTTAAAGGAGTGTTAAAATGCAGACTTTGGGTCAAAGACTACCCGGAAATCTGCAGGAAGATTTTTTTCCTTATTAGAAAATGGCTATTTATTCACACTGCATTTTTTCTAGATTTATATTTTCAAATAGTTTCAACTTTTTTCAAACTGTAAGGCTTCATATATTAATCAACAAAATTAAATCATATTCTAAAGAAACACAAAGCATAACTCATCTTACTGGATCCATAAGGGACTAATACAGTTTTGTATGAAGAAAAGAGACATCTTTGATGAAAAAAATTCAGAATAGTTAAATGTTACCACCAGTCGATTTGAGGGGTGAGAGATAAAATGAATACTTTTACATGGGAACAAATACAATACACTGTAATAAAATTGCTGAGGTGCACGTATTACAGAAAGTTATTCTTAGCCTGAGCAGTGAAGATTACAACACGTGGAACTCATTTGCAGTGATTAAATATCTGTGTTGTTACATAAAAGTGAAATCCAATTCCATGAACTTTTGCAAAAATTTTCAAAAAGCCTTAGATTTATTCTTGGAAAGACAAGGAAGCAGAGCACTCAAAGACTTACAGACTGAAAGAGATGAAAACATGAAAGGTAATCTCCAAGTTTTATTGCCAGATGTTTGTGAATTAAAGGGTTCCAGACAGTATGGCAGACAAGCAGTTATAGCAATGAGAACAGGAATAGTAGAGTAGTTTGTTCCTATCCTTACAAAGTCTAAGCCTCGGTTTTCTCTCTGATCTTTGTTGTATCATTTTGGTAAGTTGCTTGTTAAATTTTTTTAATGATATGGGCTTCTGAACAACTCAGAAATTCTTCTCGAGGTCTCTTGTGCACCTTCTGAGGACCTTCTCTTCCAGTTTTCTCATTATTCAGTTTTGCTTCAGGTTTCAGAAAACTAAAAATCTTTCATGATATACTCCAAAATTTGTTGGATGTTGCCTGCATTTCTGATTGATCCAATATGCATTCCAATTCAAAAGCAGAAATAGTCTGGAATAAGTCATCACTGCCATCAACAAGCTAGTAAATGGAAGACCTAGGTCAAAGACATAGCACTGAGATAAGAACATTAAATTAGTTTGATGATTAACTTTTTTTCCCCTCGTAACAGTTATCTATCAACATACAAACATCAAGGATCCCACATTCATTTGATTGATGCTAGATGAATTTAACCTGTCTTTCCTCCCTATGTCTAATAACCCCATTTGGTCTGCCTTAATGGCAACTGGCTCCTTTGCTCAGCCCATTCATGCTGCGTACCTAACTCATGGAGATGAGGGCTAGAAGGATTAAAAAAAAAAAAAAAAGGGAGGGGGGGGAGAGGTGTTTGTCGCAGTTGAAATGCAAGAAAATTTCTTTCCAAACAAAGCCCTCAGAGAGTCCTTTAAATCTGTAAAACCAGAGACAAAATTAACCTGAGCAGCAATTCACCAACCCGTAAGTTCCTAGACATCAAAACCTGTCTTGAGATGTTGATAGAGGGATGTCATTTGATGATGATGAAGTTCACTAAACTCACTGTCTTGGATAGGTCTAACTTCTGCATGGATGGTAACTACTCTCTCATGCATACAAACAAGCAAGTAAAAATAGCTAATTGAGCTATTTCCTCTACAGAAGGGGAAGAAAGAATTATTGCTATTTTTATCTGTAGTAGCTGAGTACCTTCTGATTACTTACAAAAATTTGGGTCATGAAATTTATCTAAAAAGAAGAAACCCGATACAGCAAAATACCTAAAAGCATACTGAGCTTTATGAATGGTGATAGACCCATTGTCTTCAACGAAAGCATTCACATATTTAAATGCTCTTTTTAAATCATCTGCCAAGCTACCATCTCCATAGCTAGCAACCAGCTTGCACTAATTTTAGCAAGCTGAGGAAATAGTTAACATTTTATTTGAAGTATTTAAGAGAACGGACAATCCCAACAAAGGGGAGTTTGCTCAGAAAGAAGCAGAATTTTCCACTCAGTGCAGGCAAGTGACAAGGATACTGTTGTGTCAGGACTGTTTCCAGCGTTCAAGAATCCACTGGAAATATCATCTATGAGGTCTGTGTATTTAGAAGCTCACAAGTGAATCTTACACTTGTTAAGATTTGCAGAGTCAACTCTTGCCCTTAGACTGCTGCCGATCTCTGCAATGTAATTGAATAACTCTACCTTTTTGCTACTCCAGCAGATCACTCAGGTTTTTCTAGATGTTCAGCAGCTGCTAGGTGAAAGCTTTGAGCAACACAATAGGTAAGGGGAACATAAACACAGGACTATGAAACTGCGAATTGTTGGTTTCTTCAAAATTCTGTTATTCTGCTGTGAACTCATGTATGAAAGTATTTTGGTTCCTTCAAGACAGAACCAACATTTTGGTCTCATTTTGTTTTGTGAAACATAACCTGGAATACTTTTTTTTTTTTTTTGTTTCACTGTGAAGATGAAGAACAAATTCCAGTAAATCAAAAAATTATTTGTACCTTTTAAGTTTTGATGACATAAATAAGGATATTATCTTCCAATATAGTCATACTTTATAAAACACAAAATCTTTACTTGCATGGTATAATTTGGTGACTGGAACATGAGCTAACACAGGCTAATCTGGTGCAAGAGCCCAGCTGCAATGCTGTATCCTGGTTCCTATATTGTCATTGTCCCTGTACTCACTCATGAACCTGGTGTATCCTGTGATTCTCCAAGATAAGACATTGTTGTATGCTTCTTCAGTCTCGCATCAATTATGTATAGGTCCTTTCAGGGAAAGCCAGACAGTCACTGGAGAATTCTCAGCATTCACAAAATTTAGATTGCATCCTACTACAAACTCAGGGCATTCAGACCATAGAAAAACTGTTTTAACCTGTGTCTCATACAGCAAAGTTTTAAACATTGAAATGCATAGATTTTAATATTTAAAGCAAGCCTCAGTCTAAGAAAGCTGTTTTTCAGAGAGGGTGAGGAAGGTAAACAAACAAATAGGTAAATAAATAAATTGTGCAAAGTGGACCTGCTCTACATTTCAGTGACAAAGAAAAAGTTATGGAGGTCATAAAAGATTACACTTTGCCATGACAGGACATGACACCATGACTGGAAGACTGCAATGGATGAATGACAGATCATTTGATGAAGAAGAGGAAAGAGGCAAAGCCTCCTTGAAAAACCTAGAAGAAGCCTTATAACTGCACACTCTGTTGGTCAAGGGTGACTTTAACCACACTGATATCTGCTGGAATGGGGATATCTCAAGACACAAGGAATCCACAAGGTTTATGGAGTTTGTCAGGGACAGTTTTTTGACACAGGCAGTGAAGATACAGGAAGGATATT
Organism: Phaethon lepturus; assembly: GCF_000687285.1. Taxonomy (NCBI): domain Eukaryota; kingdom Metazoa; phylum Chordata; class Aves; order Phaethontiformes; family Phaethontidae; genus Phaethon; species Phaethon lepturus. The sequence goes on along the minus strand of NW_010531376.1, from coordinate 103,742 downwards.
CCTTGCTGGCATAGCTGCTACTCACAAATAAGAACGAACTAGGTTGGGAATGCAGTAGTCAAGGGTAACCTTGGCAGAACTGAGCAGGAGACAGTAGAGTTTAAGATTCTGAGACATGAGGAAGTGAAATAAAATTTATAGGCATAATCACATGTGAAACTGCCTTGAAGGACAAAGGGGTCTAGGAGATCTGGTTGACCTTAAACCTAAATTGAACAAGAATTGTCCATTCCGATGTGCAAAAAGTCAAGAAAAGCCAGCTTGGCTGAATGGGGAACTCCTGACTGAGCTCAAATGCAAAAAGGAAGTCCACATAAAGTGGAAGCAATATTGGGCTACCCAAAACCGTTATAAAAACATCTGCTGGGCATTCGGTGGTAAAATTAGGAAAACCAAAGTTCAGAGAGCAGGAGATGCAAAAGTCAATAAGAACTTGTTATCTTGGAAGAAAAAGAAAGACTAAGTGTGACCTGTTGTTGAATGGTGACGAGAAGTTAATGACAGAAGACAAGAAAAGGATGAAGTACATGATGTTCGCTTTGCTTTGCTTTAACTTATAAAGGTTGCTTTCAGGTCTGCCTCCTAAGTCCTGGGGAACAACATTGTGAAATGCATATCTGTGTTAAAATGAAGCGTGAAAGACTTAAGACAATTTGGACATACAAATCCATGGGACCAGACTGAATGATCTCAGAGGCTGTCACAGGAGCCAGGGAGTTTTGTTAAGACACACCCTTTTGCAATCTCTGATTGGAATAGCATACGTGGGAGCTCTCTGAGGGCTGGAGACAGGCAGATGTCACACCTGTTCTCAGGAAGGGCAGATCTAAGGAACTACAGGCTGATCGGTTTAACCCATGGAGAAGAGAAGAGGCAATGGACATAATTTGCAGGAAGGGAATTTCCAGTTAGACACTAAGAGATCTTCCCACAGAAGGCAGTCAGACACTGCAGTAGGGACATAATAAAATTTCTATCCTTGGATATAGTCAAAGCTCAGCTGGATGAGGCCTTGGTCTAATTTCAGAGATGTCAGGCCTGCAGACCTGTTTTAAGCAGGAGGCTAAGACCAGATGATCTCCAGAGGTATCTATCTAAATTATGTTGTGATTCTAATTTGTGATTTTGTGCAAGAACCAGATTACTAGTAAAAAATAAAAAAGGAAGCTACCCATGAAAGTTTTGTAATGAGCAATTTCTCTTTGAGAAGATCAAAAGTCCTATTGTTAGGGGGGAAATATTTGAATAATTTAGAAAGAATTTGGGACAGGAAAAGAATGAACTGCAGTCTTCTTACCTCTCTAAAAAAACCTGTATATTCCCTGTGCTACAGTATAATTCTCATGGCATTCAACATGTTGTACTAGACAAAAAACCCCTGTCAGTTAATAAGAGTAGCCCAAACCTCTCAAAAACTGAAGACATTCTGCTCTTTTCCTTTAACAAGTCGGTTACTGATGACTTTCACCCCAACAATTTGTGTATCTAGGAAAAAAAAATATTTGGAGCTCTCATGTGATTGTACAAAGGAATTTGAAATCTTGATGCTAACTCATTTGGATGCCTTTGAAAATATGAATTTTTTCAAGCTTTTTGGTTGTTTTGGTTTGGTTTTTTTGGTGTGGGTTTTTTTTGTTGTTGGTTTTTTTTGTTGTTGGTTTTGTTTTGTTGGGTTGTTGTGTGTTTTTTTTTTTTTTTTTTTGCCAGTACCAAAGGACATTTTACAATGGCGAAAAACGTATCCTGATTTCTGTAGCCAAACTGTTGCAAGTGACTGCTTCATCTGTCATTTGCTCTATCAGTTTTTTATTCCTGCAGATAAAAGAAGTCTCAGTGCCATGAGATGAGTAAGAAATTGGGCCCAATATAGTATGCTAGCAGACTGATTTTTCTCTCTCACACGCCTTCATATTGAGTGGGACGTGACTGCCAAGCCAAATCCAGAAGAAACAGTAGATTTGAATGTTAGCAGAGATGGGAGATGGGGGGGAAGCGAGGCAAATTAACATTATCATTAAAGCTGCCTGTAGTTCTAACTATATATCAGATTATGAATTGTGGTGGGTTGACCCTGTCTGGACATCAGGTGCCCCCCAAAGCCACTCTATCACTCCCCCTCCTCAGCTGGACAGCTGAAAGAAAATACGATGAAAGGCTCATGGGTCAAGATAAGGACATGGACATCACTCACCAGTTACCGTCATGAGCAAAATGGGGAAAAAAGTTAATATATTACCAATCAAATCAGAGTAGCATAATGAGAAATAAAACCAAATCTTAAAAAACACCTTCCCCCCACCCCTCCCTTCTTCCTGAGCTCAACTTCACTCCTGATTTTCTCTACTTCCCCCTGCACACCCGAGAGGCACAGAGGGACGGGGAATCGCCACTCCTTCCTCCTCAGGGGGAGGACTCCTCACACTCTGCCCCTGCTCCAGCATGGGGTCTCTCCCACAGGAGACAGTCCTCCAGGAACTTCTCCAATGTGGTTCCTTCCCATGAGCTGCAGTTCTTCATGAACTGCTCCAGCCTGGGTCCCTGCCACAGGGTGCAGTTCTTCAGGAACAGGCTGCTCCAGCCTCGGGCCCCCGTGGTCAGGAACAGGCTGCTCCAGCCTGGGTCCCCCGTGGAGTCACAAGTCCTGCCAGCAAACCTGCTCCAGTGGGGGCTCCTCTCTCCATGGGTCCAGAGGTCCTGCCAGGAACCTTCTCCAGCGTGGGCCTCCCACGGGGTCACAGCCTCCTTCGGGCATCCACCTGCTGCAGTGTGGGGTCCTCCCTGGGCTGCAGGTGGAGATCTGCTCCCCCGTGGAGCTCCATGGCTGCAGGGGCACAGCCAGCCTCACCATGGGCTTCCTCAGGGGCTGCCGGGGAACCTCTGCTCCGGTGCCTGGAGCACCTCCTGCCCCTCCTTCCTCACTGACCTGGAGGTCTGCAGAGCTGTTTCTCTCACATATTCTCACTCCTCTCTTCGGCTACAGTTGCAAAGTATATTTGAAGTGCTACTTGGAAAGGAAAGGATACCTTCCACCCCATATATCAGGTCTTGTGATAGAGAGCTGTCACGGAAACTGGAGGATGAGCATGCAAGTCCCTTCAGGCAGACAGGCTTTGAGGCTGACTCTCACCATGGAAGCGCCCTTAGCTCCATCCCACTCGATAAAAGGGTTGCGCAGGCACCCTGTTCTTACAGTTTCATTTATCAAAAATCTTGTCTTTTTCTTTCCCCCTCCCTTCCTCTAATTGGATTCTTTCTCTAAATTTGCAAATCGTTTCAGGCTTCAGAAAACGCACCACTTGCCAAATTGTACAGACGTACAAAACCTCCACTCAGGCCCGCTTAAAAAGCCCACCCCATTTGTATTCACTGAGAATAGTACATGTCCTTTCACAGGGGCTGGGACACTTTCAGCCTCGCGCTAGTCTTTCAGCTGGTAATAAATCAACTGCGCTGACTCTGAGGCAACTACTCCTATTCACCTCAGCTAAGAACCTGTCCCCAGTGCCGAAATGTCGATCTGATGAGTTAGTATCCATTTCCCTAAAATTCCTTCTGGGTATTGATTGTTTTCCTCTTCACCCTTCAGACTACTGTGTGAAGTTGTTAGGCAACGTTAAGCGCTGGTGACTAACAGTGAATGTGGCGATCCTTTGTATCAACTTTGGTGGGCAAAGTAAATGTCGATCATTCAGAATGAAAAGATAGCATATAAATAATGACAGATAATAAACACATCCAATTGATCAAGTTTTTCATAAGTCAGTGTGAGAGATGCCAAGACTGTTAGAATAAACTGAATAGAGAGATTCTTAACATCTTCCCTCTCTTTACGAAAATTCTGCAGGTATTTGACTATTTTTGTCAATATTTGATGCTATAGTATCAAATTTATATGTATTTCAAATAGTAGATAGCATTTACAGATATACAACTCATATCTTATTTCAGCTGAAACGTGATGTCCTTTAGAGTGATTTGTTTGGTCTGTGTGTATGGAACAGAATTTATATTTATCTTTTTACCAAAAAATGAAGGATGGGGTTTGATCTCCTTTAACAAATCTTCTGATGAGGTCACTTACCTTGAGATGGGATAATTACTATACAGATATTAAATTCAATTTAAGAGTAAGCTTTATATGTTCTTCTTTAGTTTCTGTTTTTGCTTTTTGTGCCCAAGATTAATAGCTTTTTTTTTTTTTCCTTCTGCCTCCCTCTATGGCAGTAACATTTGTGATGTTTTGCTTCAAAAAGAATTAGGCATTAAAACATACAAGTCTTTACCTATAAAATTAAATAGTGGAAGTGTTCAACTAGTCACTGCTTCTAGCAAATCCCTTAACTTGGCTTAGGCTACGTGACAGTAACAAGAACAGAGTTTAAAGTTGATGTGCCTAACTGCATATCAGTAACAAAACTTTATTTCCATGGCATTTTTTTTTCCAAGTATTTGCAATTATGATTTTATTTTGGAAGTCATGTGTGCTACTTCTACCTGTTACAGGCAATTCACAGTATGTCCAACTAAAATGAAATCATTCTCGAGGATTAGCTCTCAGAGTTATTCCCACTGTGCGACTCGCCAAAGCAATGAAACGATGCACTTGTGAGATAACAAGTTTTGCATGCTAAAAGGTTAACCCTGGTGTCCTTAATCAGGTAAAATTCTCTGTGCTTGGAGTTAGAATTTTACCATAGTAGCGACTGCAAGTCTGAACAACTAATACCTCTCCTTAACCTGATGTTGTAAGAGTCCTTTTGAGTTTCTGTGCTAATCTAATAGATCTTTTGTTAAACTATAGAGCAGTACGAGGAGTTTTTTTATGCTTTGTGTCATATTGTGGAAACATTAGCAAATGAAATAAATGTGAATTTGGCTTTCTAGCACTTAGAAGTATTCACTTTGAACTGTAAATTATTTATGATACTCAAAGAGGCACTTTGTAAATAACAGGAAAGCATCAGAAATCAAATGCAGATTGGGGTATTTAGTCTTGTTTTGCCATCGTTAACCATTTCAGTGCCACAACATGGTTCAATAAATCAAGTGTGCCTTTTAGACATCTCTCCTAAAGGAGTTAGAAATCAGCAGAAATAAATGAAGCTGTCTACAAGTGACAGCTACAAAGGGAAACCCAGAGAAGGAAGGGGAGAAAAAAAAAGGTGCTCCTGTGAGCAGGCGGTAAAGCAGATGCTGTAAAACAACAGGGGGATTGCACCATTTCTTCTCCAGAATTGACGATTGTTTGATAAACAGCTAGTCATGCTCCTGGAAAACCCTGTCCATCAGTGCATATCAGTACAAATTAATGATGACATGTCCTGATTAAATTTGCTGTGCTGTGAAATGCAATGCATTATCTGCATGGCAGTAAATGAACAAATGCTCACAGGGAGTGAAAGAAGCAGCAAAGCCACACATCTCAGGTTTGGTCCCGAGTCCTGGCTGCCTGTGGTGAAGTAGGTGTTTAACTGGCAAAATCAGTCTTGCCTTGTGGGTTTTGCAGGCTATAGCTTTGTGTTCTGTTCATTAAAAAAGAGTTGTCTTGGTAATGCCCTTCTGTAAAAATATAAGAAGTCAAATCTCAAAATCTTCAGTTAAGTTTTTGTATCCCTTCCTTAAGGAAACCTTAAATAAGCTTGCACTCTGTACATCAATAAGAAGTCCCTCTTTGAAATAAACTGAATACTACAAATGGTGGTGAGATCACAACATCACCCAACAGGAACTTTGCCCAAGTAAGAGCTAAGCAATTTCTCAATGAGGATTTGAGAGGTCTCCCAAAAGTTCATTTTCTGGAGTCAAACAATTTTATACTTTTAATGTAATTTAAAAAAGAAAAAGTGGCTTAAGTTTATTTTAAAGACCCTAATACCAGAAGTTTCATTTGGCTTTTCCCAACATACAGGATGAAAACCCTTTTGTAAGAGCTAGTGACTTTTCTTATTTTAAAAAAACACAAGTCATGTATTTAACAGTTTCACTTTAGTAAAACATTTCTGACATAACTGATAAATACTCCTCTATGGAGTTGAACAAGCATTGCTTCAAGGAAGTCAGGTCTGCTGAACAAAAGATCTCTTCTAAAACAGGTAGGTTACCTCAGGGATGGGAGACAAACTTTGCAACTCCTACTACTGCTGGAAGGACCACTCAAGGCAGTAAAAACCATTGCCAGAACAGCTAGCAGAATCTGGAATTTCTTCTCACATCTGCAAAACACATTGATGGTGGTAGACTCAATCCAGATGGCTAGATGCAGTCTGAAATATTTTTCAGAACAATTCTTTACCCTGCTCTTACTTAACTAACACTCCAGGTCAGATACCAATCTCATGTAAAATCTAGAACAATTTAGCTGATTGCTGTGGACTGACATGAACGAGACTCCAGTCCAAATGTTGTAATTTCTACAAAGGAAATGCATAAGGCAGCAATAGTGACATTTCCTCTATATTTTCTTTCAGGGAACAGACTGCAACAAATAAAAGAATATCTTGGGAATCTTGAGAGAAGTAAAACATTTAAGCCTTTTAGTAGTTAGCTTCGTCCCTACATACTACCTGGCCAGCAAATGAGTGGAAGGTGAAACATATCAATTTCCCTGCCCAAAAACATATGGTAAAGAAATACTGTACAAGAAGTTCTTCTCAGAAGTTTTAGTTCCTATGTTAAGAGGATCTAGGAGGAGCAGAATTAGGAAATATATAGGAAAAGAAGCAAGGACTGCAGCTACATGAAGTGATGGAAAACACCCTGAAAGTCTTCATCTAAGAAGGCATGAAATGCCAAGAACAACCCTTAAACTACTCTTAAATACTTTTTCTTAAGTTTTAATAAAAAGTGTCAGGGCAGGAGACCACATTAGGGACAGGGATGGAGTAATCAGTACCACATAGATTTAAGACAGTGCTTCCTTCATAAAGCAGGCTGAGAAAGTCGCAGAGACCCAGGCTGTTACGTAGGCAGCCAGTTCAGGAGGCTGTAGCCAGCTGGTGTTCCCTTCACCTGGCTGCAGAGCTGGTGACGTGCCAGGCACAGCCTGGCACAGAAGGTGCCTTCAGCTTGTCAGCAATCTCTAAAACAGAGAAATGCAAGACAATGCAACTTTTTTCCCCTCCTTTCTTTCATGTGGACTTCAAGCTACTTTTTTATTTCTGAAATGAAGGTTTTAATTAAAGCTACCTTCTATACAGTGCACTGCACTTCAGCTCTATTGCAAATAACACATTAATTTCCCCTGACTCCAAGTAATCTTACTTTCTCTCTTTTATCCCCGAACATATCTTGCTTCAACAAACACCAATGGGAAATAACAAGTGGGGGGCAACAAAACTGCGGTAGCTTACTGGAAGTTATGACAAACTCTGCATTTTGTTGTTTCTCTTTTTTTGATATATATACTTTATTCTTGCAGACTTCTCCCGCTAAAGTTATGGAATGAGCCTTATCAATGCAGCTTCTCACAGGAGGAATGGAAACGAAACAGTCACAGAAGGGAAAAAAGCAGATAAAGCCTATTGAAAGAGAGGAGCATACGCTCTGTTCCACCATTACTGTGTCAGGCACTTTAAGCCATGAATCTCTCTTTGTGACCTCAGGTAGTCATATTTGGCCTTCAACCTCTAACCTTGCATGCCTATATCATAGTTAGGGTAAAGGGCTATATATTTTTACCTGAAAACTCAAGTTAAAATCTAGACTGTAAGGTTTTTGCATCTTTCTTTCTGATTCTGCATCAGGTCACTAGCAAAACAATTAAATTAAATGTCAAAAAATGTGGCGAGCCCAGCTTCCCTGTGATATACAGGACAGAAAGGAAGGATGTGGGCTATTCACCATCACTCTAAAAAGCCTGCTGGATCTGGGATTGCCTTTTTTTTGCGCGCCCCCCCCCCTTTGTTTTTTGGGGTGGGGGGAGATTTTAAAGCAGCACATCTACCGGACCCTCGTGGGACAAAGGTCTTACAGTTCTTCTACCTAGTGGGCAGAATGCAGAAGGAAGAAGTGAGGTCCCACTGTATGTCACAGTTGTTTTGGCCAACAGAAGAGGGAATGAATGAAAAAGTTTCAAACAGAAAGCTAAAACTGTGACGAAGTAAATGCTCTAGCTGGGTTCATGTCCCCTGCACATCACGTGCAGATGGGACGTACAGGGTAATCATCAGCAGGCTGTAAATGCATCTGCCAGCATAAAATTACATGGCTATATCTCTGTTGCTCTAACATTTAAATGATGTAGCTGTGGAGCAGAACTCCTATTGTGCTAGATATTCTAGCACCAGAGAATGTGGAACTCACTTCCCTCCACCCCTAAAGGAAAGCTTGTAATTTAAAAACAGTTTAGTACAGATATGTGGGAATATGAAAGAAAACAGGTTCTGGTTTCTGTGGTAATAGCTGAAACATGGTCATTTTGTAGAAAGTTAAAGGAAGGATTTGAAAGAAGGTAATGGAGTAGCTTTGTAGATGTTTCCAGAGGAATTTAAATAAAATATAAGATCACTACGTGCTAAAACCCTCAAAATCTTTGCTTTAAAATCTAAAACTACACATTATAGAATGTCATAATGGCTTGATTAGATATAGATCATACAGATAGGTACTTGCCTCCGTATTGAACAGATTACACACAATGAGAGCTCTAAACATAGAATGATTTTAGGTATAGACATAAAAATACCTTTTGTTAAGGTAGGCACAAGCCACTAAAGGCCTTATAAGTGAAGACAAATAGCCTGTGCCTAATGTAACGGGGGGGGGGAAGGGGGGAAGAGAAAAAAAAAAAGGTCTGAGGAAACTTCCTGAGAGAAGGAAGATTTTGAACTGTCAGACCAGGAATCCTTTAGAGGTAGTCTCTGAACGGATCTGAATAGGAAAGAAAATTTACAAGGGCTGTGACTGAGATCAAAATAACAAGTACTTTAATTAGAAGTGCATGAACAAAGCAAAGGAAGCAAACTAGCAGAGAGAAAACAAAGCAACAGAAAACCAAACAAAAACTTCAAAGATTGAGGAGAATGCAGATAATCAGTTATTTTATGACTGAAGGTAAAGATACAAGTGTTGAGCTGGAAGTCGGAGAAATACTAAGTAGCAGTCCAGCCTAATGACGACATGAATGGGAATAGCTGAAGGAAACTAAACAGTGATGGAAGGCAAAGAAATAAAGTCAAGAACCTTGTACCTTCTCTGAGTTAACTTTAAAAACTAATCATAATTCCATATGCATCATTTTTCTAAGGACTAAGACTAGTAGTTTTTAGGAAGTTGGGTTGTGGGTTTTTTTCTTTGTCTCATGGCAAGTAGCCAGTCTTCTTCCTCAGACTATGATTGTGAGGAAAAAAATGTTACAAATTATGTTTTGCTATTATGTTTTACTATGTTGCTTTATGCTAACTGTTAATTAAGAGATTAATAACATTGAAACAAATAAGCTATGAGATTGGCTTTATACCTTAGGACAGGACAAGCTTGAAGGGGCACAATGGCTGCCAGAATGACAAAACAGCAGTCAGACTACACAGACATTAAACAATACTACAGACAAAAAGCTGAATGTAAATGCAAGAGATTGAATACGTACATTTTGTACACAATTTGCATACCTCTGACATATTACATGCTAATCAAGGTTTGCACATGCACCAGCTTTCTTAATATTTTTTAAAAATATTTTTATATAGCACCTAGCACTGGATATTTAAGTGCTGGCAAAGGCCTGACTCACTACTGCGTCACTGCTGTTTTAAGCGTAAAAGACAAGAATTCAAACAGCAGCAGCTACTCTAGGCAGAAATAATGATGAGTGGGTTGTGCCATGCTGTACATAGACGTGGTTTTGCAGTACTGTATTGGGGCCTCCTAAGACAACAGTAAAGAATTTGATACCAAGTCAATATTCTGTTGAACATGCGAGTCCAAGGACTAGGTTCAAAGCAGCTATTTATTTGTACTCAACTTTGGTGTTACCTTACCTCAGCAGGGTGATTCAAACAACTAAGGGCAGATTTTTAAGGCTCTGAATAGTGAGAGAAAAGGGACATTTACACATAAAATCCATAAAATTTGCATGTGAATTGGCAAATGCAAAATAAGACCCTATGTGTGAATTCCACCTAGTTGGAGCTTCAATTTTCACGTACTTTTGCGATTCAGAGGGTGGAGATTAAGCACAGGTCCTTAACTGAGCAGGACTCACTTACAACATTGGTTATAGCAGTTACAGTGTTTGTTGAAAAATTGAAGACTCTGCTTTCTTCCTTAACCTGAGAAATTTCAAATGTGCATTCCTCAACATAATGCCTAACCACCGAGCAATAGAACCATGTAGGTGAAAACATACTTCAATACAGCATGTTAAAGGTAAGGCTTTTGGAGACAGAAATACAAGATTGCTAAGGACACAGGAGAAGTGTGAGAAAGAGGAAGACATGATGATTTTGCTCACTGCAGGGGGGTTGGACTAGATGACCTTTAATGGTCCCTTCCAACCCTAAGATTCTATGATTCTACAACTACTCAGCTGAAAGGAAGAGACTTGGTCACCTGATTTCCTGGTCAATAGTTTGGGGAAACTTTGCAGGTGCAAGCATTCAATAGGTTTTTACAGATGTGTGAATGCACAGAACTTCTCAATCTCTTTCCTGGACTTCTTTTCCTTGAGGCAGGAAAGATGTTCTGAGTCCTACCACAAGATAACAGGGATAAAACCCTGGCTCTGTGACTGTAATGGCAAACCAAAGATTTCAGTGGAGTTGTGATTTCAGTGGAGTTGTGATTTCACTTCCGCATCCCTACTTCACTTTAACATTATCTCAAACAAGGCTACATTATTTCAGCCGTGATCTCCAAAGCTACGACTTAGTGTCACATTCTACACTAGGACTTCAAACGCTCTCAAGTGGAACCACTTTGGTGTAGCAGAAATAGCATGACACACAGATGATCTATATTGTCTGCTGCCGTCTCCTATACAAGTCATTCTTCAGTGTTGATTATTCTTGCAAAAAAAAATTCTCAGTAGCCAACGAGCTGTGCTGAAAAAAAGTGTTTTAACACCTCAGAGGAACCAAGTTTGAAAAAATAGTGACTACCTTTGTGTTTATATACCTTGCATGTGGGCTTCTTCTAATCAAGGAAAATGTACAGAAGAGGTTCTGTATGTAAGGGGAACCAGATCTGGCAAAATATTCTCAATCTTCTCTTACGCAGTTGTGGCTGCATATTTTGATGAGGTTCATACGATAGTGACTGTCCAAATTAACTTATAAACAAGTTAGAAGGAAAGAATGAAGAAGGTTGTAATTTGGCCACAACTTCCTCTCTTTTGCAAACTTTTACTGAGCAGAGATGAAAATACCGTTATGTGATTTTTTTTACCTGCAAATGCCTTTTCTGTCCTGTGGTGTTGGACCAGAAGGTATCTTGAGTCCCTTAAAACATTATTGTATTGCATTTGTTAAAATCTTTTATATATTATCCTATCGCACTGTGTTTTGTAGAGGAAGCACAAAGTAGAAATAGTTAAAAATTATTATTTGTGCTATATTTGAGATAAGAAATAGCACAAACATCGTGCAGATGAATGAGTGTTATCAGTGGTAAGTTACAGATGTATTTATTACCTACTTGTACTCTTACATTTTTACATCACTCTAGAAATGACTAAAGGAAGATTAACACTTTTCTGAACTGACTGTTTTAAATTCTGCTTTTGTGAGTCTCACCCCAGGTATTCTGCTCTGTTCTCAGTTGTCTACACAACTGTTCTGCTTGTATTTGAGTGCTTTCACTAGCTCTTGTGGCAGCACATATGTCTACACACAGACCAACAGGGAACAATTGGCATCTGCCATAAGATTTATTTTTTGTCCAAGATTCAGCAGGCAAGCCAAGGGAAAATGATAAATCATTTCCCATAGACTAATATCTCAACTCTTTGGCAGAGAAAGCTGTTATATCTGATAAAGTGACAGGATTCCCATCAGAAGAAGAGAACCTTATCTTGCACCGAAGGAACATAACATTTTCTTAAAGCCCCATTAGCCTCATGCGAGACTACTCACCTCTTGTCCCAAGACCATAAAAATAAGACTGATGATTGTCACAGCAAGGACTTTAACATGCTATCAATCGGGTTAGACATCCTAACATTACTGAGTGATAATGGTACAGCGACCAAGAGGCATAACAAAACTTCAGACAGTGTACATGCTTTGGGTAACTGTAAGGTGAAAAGTGTTCACAGGTTAGCTATCACAGTGTTAGCTGATAATTCACCCCGAAGATTGAGAGACGCATTAAGGGCCGAAGGATTTTGTGGATTAGTGACACACAAATGCCTTATCAATGTAATTGAACGATTATTGTCAATTGAGTTATAGTGTATTCAGTACCTTAGAAGAAACATAAGCATTGTATCTGCCTTGACAATTATTTATTTTACAATACTTAGTCTAAAATATTCTTCAGTTATTCACTTATTTTATACTAATTAAGATATCTTAATAATGGGATTTCCTTTCTTTAGCTGTCTGCCCATTCTATTTTCAGTGAAAATCAGAGTCCACTGCTGTTTTTTGAGACAACTATCAAGACATTTGGTAAACTATTAGGCTATGTGAAATAATTTTTTGTTTAACATTATTCTGTTATCTCTGATTTTTTTTCAACGATAAGATAGACCTGTACTGACAAATTAATCTAAAATGGCAGGAACTATGAATCAAAAATGAACTCTTTGAAGATAACTGTCATGAGTTATGCAGCTATTGAAATCATAAAAACACAGAGATGTTACACCTTTTAGGCCAGGGACACTTACAGCAACACAAAGGTTGAAAGTTTCATTTCAGGATCTTGAACAAATACTAAGAATTTTTAAATTCTCTTAAAGGAAATAAGATAATTTATTCATACTGAAATAAAATAAGAGCATCATTTCATTCGCTTTTGCTTTTTAAAATGAAAAGTCAGTTATACTACAATATTAGTTAATCACTACATTAATTAAACAGAATTACCTTATTAAACAAATTAAAACCTTAAATTTCCTTCTGACATCCAAGCAGAAAATATTTTCATGTTTAAAGAGGTAAATCTTATCTTGCTCTGAAATGGGAATCCAGTGAAAAAATAGATCGAAAAGGGAAGGTAGGTTCTTCTCCACAATTTTGTATATTCTGATGAAGCAGAGGCTAAAGAATTGTTGATTACACTAGTGACAAAGTATGAAGGCTTCAATTTGCATCTCAATGCAAGGCTTGGTTTTGCAGAATAGACAGTTGGACCAAATCATTCAAAACTTAATGTAAACTAATTATATTGAACCAGTAACAGATAGATTAATCTGGTTAGAAAAAAAAAAAAAGGATTACTGTTCAGAATATAGCCACAGAAAACAGCGTTTGATGTAAATAAGGTGAAAATTCCTTAATCTACATGTATATATTGCTGTAATAAGGTCATACTACTCAGGGGAAAAAAACAACACACCCGTTTTTCCCCCAAATCCCCCAAAGTTACCAAAAATTAACAAGTTGTTGGTTTTTCCTTCACTAATAGAACTGAATTTAAACATATGGAAGTAAAGTTCATCTCAAATGGGATAGCTGCTCCTGCATTTGCTTGCTTGCTTACTTACATAATTACATCATAAACATATAAAATATGTGTCTGAATCAAAGTTTTAGTCCTTACAATTCTGAGGTAAAAAGATATGTTTGGAACTCACTCATATTTACTAAAATACCCAACAAAACAACAAACCATCACACTCAAAAACCCCACACCCTGTGCAACAGCCAACCTTGTGGCTGGGCAGAAAGTACAGTGCTGATGCTCATTTTGCAAAGTCCGGTTGTCTCACCAAGGGATATACAAACCACCACTATCATTCTGCAGATATGAATAGTTTAAAGAAGAATCGTTATTATGTGTTCTTTTCTTTGTACTTAACGTAAGTAGACTGACAGGCTTGAAGATTGACAGCTTGTATTTTCTAATTGGGAGACAGAACATGGACCATAAGCATGAATACACCAAAAGAATAAGAAGTGTAAATGTGCACTTCCCTGCCCAGAAAAGCTACTTATACAAATTGCTATGTTCTTTCACAGCAAGCAAGTTTGATCCTAGGTAAAAAAAAAAAAAAAAAAAAAAATAATTTTCAAACAGGCCAACCAGCAGCTAAGTATTTTCAGTCATAATCAGCCTTAGACTAAAAAATTGACCTGAAAAGTTAAACGCTTTGCTTCTCACTCAGTTAGACCCAGCAAATAATTTTCCACATTTATTAGAAATGGGCACCTCAGTATGAAACTGCTGTTTTACCATCAACATGGCTACCACCTTTCTATAAATAAGAAAGCCCAATGATTATCACTTACTATTTGTATGAGTCATAGTTAAAGAGAGCCCTGAGGTGCTTCTCAGGTAGTCCTTTTGAATCATGAGTCAGAAAGGAAAAAAAGCAGCCCCTGAAATATCACCATGCCCAGATTCTAGATGCCTGGAACGTATCATTGCCTATTTATAGTTTCAATCTGTCGGGCAGTTTCACATAATGGAAGTCAATGGTCATAGAGAAGTTTCTCTGCTTTAGCTATACTTGTAAAATTAAGAGAACCTGACAATGGAAAAGCTCCATCTGTATCCATACCACAGACACACAAGTCGGAACAGGAAACGTCAAACCTCCTTATTTCAAAATCAACCAACGATCCGTAGTCTGAGCGCAAACGGCGTACAAGAGCCAGGACGGCACAAGCCCAGGTTGGGCAGACATCAGCAAAACTTGGCAGCACACCCTCACATACCATGGATTTGAACCTATTATTTTATAGCTCATTAAGAGATTCAGCTTCCAGATCTCACCTATGTTTTATTTATTTTCCAGCCAGGGCTACAGTAAGGCTTTTACTCATGTCAGCAAGACCACAAGAAGTTTCCTTCCTTATGGACACTAGAGGGAAAACAAAATGCTTTCAGACCTAACGGAGCTAGAGACAAGCAGCAATTATCCGACAAGAGGCTGACACGTTCTTCACCGCTCTTGCATAAAACATTGAGCAGTTCTTCTCCAGCCTACCTCAGATTTCTAAATGTATTTATTTAGTTTCCGGCTAACTGCCTCGCAGTTTGGCAAAACTGCTATTTAACTGCAAGAGCAAATGTCTTCTTTTTTCAGGGTACGAAAGCATTCAGAAATAAACAAAGCCCTAGCAAGTCCTTTTACCTCCCTTTGACCATCCTTCAGTTCCTCACCTTTGCAAAAGGCTCAGTTGTTCCTCATACTCTTGTGCCTGACTCTGATCAGAGAAACTTTTTTCTCCATGAAGGAAAAAAAAACCAACCACTGCCTCCATCCTTCAGTCCTAAATACAAGAGGTCTCTAGATTAATCTAATTAATTCACTTGTTGGCAAATCATTGCTCATTAGCCCTGAGTGCCTTCATCTGGCCTCCCAGGCCCCACACTGTCATTTTTGTGGGTTGCCTTGGAGTGACCCACCCCTTTCACACATCACTTTGGGCATCTGTTTTGCTATTCCTTAGCAGAGTTCTCTTATCTTCTAATGTTTCCTTGTCTAGAGATAATTATTCCTTATTTTTTTTTCAGTTTTGTAGCCATTCTCTCTAGTCACCCTTCCAGAGAGGCGAGGGAAAATACTTCTCAAAGTAACTGCTTCCTAGAAAGCCTTGGTCACGCTATGATCCACCTCAGAATTACAAGCCCCAGAAGCCAGCTGGGGTTGTTACAGAACAGTGTGAGTACCCTAAATCACTAATAATCACTGAATAGCTATAGTCTCAGCAAACAAATATTAACCTAGAAATGTAGAAAAAAGTATTTTTCTCTCTTTTTTGCAATAATTGTATCAAACCCATGCATTCTTTGACTATATTACTTCTTACACTGATATTTTGAAACACATTGAAGTCTGTGACTTTATTTGCCTTAAACAGTTTTGGATATTAGCTAATTACTGTTGCAATTTACATGCGATACTACAGAGTTGATAAGAGTGAGGAAATGTTATAGAACATCTGCTTCAGAAACTAATACTAAATGCTTCCTAGCTCATCAAAGTCCTAAGCACATCAGCACGTTACCTGATCTAGCATGCACATACACACACCAATAAGCTTAAATCATGAGGTCTAACCTCCTAGCTTTAAATAATCATGATGATATGCATACAAATATCTTGCAAGTACTGGAAACAGTAATTCTGTATATGTCTCTGCAACAAATTCTGCTTCCACCTCCTTTTAGCAGGAACTCATGCGAAGTGAGTTCGATGCTAACCAATTTCAGAAGTTAAGATTTCTTCCTGAGATGTCGTGTTCTTTCCTCAGCACATTGCCCAGCTGCAACGCTCTAGTAGGGAGATGAAAAATTCGCAAATCCAATGTCAGATATCATTCCTACATATTTGTAATTTCCATTTATATTGCAAATGTCATTAATGAGGCCTTAAAGAATGCCTCATTGTAAACAGTGGAAGGCTTACAGCTACTACTTTCATCCAGTGTGAGAACAGTCCATCTATTTCATCTGTATGAAGATACATGCATATATTCCCTGTTTCGCTGCATGATTCCAGTATGTATTTCCACTGTATAATTTCATTATATTAATTCTGTGCATACTGAGTGAAAAAAAAGTACACCCCTGAAGTTCTCTTTCATTAAATGAAGCATTTTCCTTTCATACTATGTTTTATGTACTCTAAGATTTTCTCTTCATCATCAATACTTTCAACCTGAGCATGGTTTTAAATTTTTAAAGGCCATGCTAAAAACCCAACCAAACAAGATTAATAGACAGAATGTCACTGCTACAATAAGTGCCAATATAGCAAAATGGCTGCTCATTATATTTTGCTACCGTGAGAATTTGATACATACTGACTGACAGATCTGATCTACCTTTCATACATCTAGTCAGAATTGCATGTAATTGTGATTACATGAACCCATCTATCCATCTTTTTATGAAAAAGTGTGTTGTGAACAATTTTCTGTCACAGACCGGCACATTTAAAATCACATACATTATTAAATAATAGCTTATGTATAATTTTATTTATTTTCAGAGTTACAATGTTCATGAGATAATCATAGAGAGCACATTATATATCATCATTAAACACATTTTTGCCACAAAAAGTTGAGAGCATTGGTAGAAAATCCTATGTCAAGTTATGTGAAAATATTTATCACCTGTAACCATAATTTCATAAAACCAATGTACATTTTATGTAATATTATGTCAGCAAGTTCCTTCTTTTTGCAAATATCTTTTGCTCTATACTTAAGTATGTTTGCAGCTAAGGAGTGCAGCGAATGTTTCTCTGTGTGTGTGTTTGCAATGCACAGGAAAAAGTGTACTCCTACTGTAACTGTAATTGTCAACAACACTGGACCCAAGAATGGGGAATTACAAGATCTTAATTTTAGCAAATAATTGCCCTCATATTTTTCTACCTAATGCTGAACATAACATTAATTGGTATTAATTGGTAACATTACCTCCTAAGGTTTACAGAACACAGACTGTATATTTCAGACTTAATCCTCACCAACTATATACTGACTTTTATTTCAGTGTCTGTTATATAAATTAGGACTCTGTAGAATTCTTATACCGAGGAACAAATGATAGTAACTTTATTTAAATACATGCACAGTAACGTGCACTACAGAATGATGAAATACTGTTTTTTAATGGATGAATGAATCAATAGAAAAATAGATTTAATAAATCATTAACATTTAAAAGTCTAGATAAAAATGGGAAATCATGCATTTCAAGCAAAGTTTTATTTTTTCCTTGTTTGTTTTTTGATGAAATCTCTGAGAACTTAAGACATGCAGAGCTGAGAAGCAGCCCACTCTGAACAAAGAACAATGTCAAGACTGCACAAAAAGTTTTGATTGAGACTGTTTATATGCAAGACTGAAAAAAGTTGCCATTCTTAGACTTCCCTTCAACATTAGACAGTGCTGTGCAAACCTCAGACAAATCCCTGTATTATTATTTCTAAGCTGTTAGGAAGTCTCTCAAAGGGCTAAGAAAGTAAAAACCTGAGCAACTGCCTCCCAAAATTTATGACAAGAAATGTTGTTATTCCAGACAGCAGATTACAAAAGCAGAATAGATAAACCTTTCCTTAAGAGATTAATTTAGGGGATGAGTAAATTATGCATGGCATAAATTTATAAATAATAATGACAACAAAATTAGATATAGGTTGATTTTTCCAATATGTGTGTGTCTATGCCTCAATATTTAGACTATGTGACTATCAACTTATGAAACAAATGAAAAGTGAGTTTCTACTTACAATTAATTTAATGTTTTTTCCTACCCCAACATTTCTCTGGACATTGCCAATGTAATCAAAAGAACTGTAAATTTTCAGAAGTGAGTCTACTCCAGTGAGCTTGATTAATTATGCATTAACCCATTTCTCTGAAGCATCCTTCACTAAATCTTTGGTGGGAAATGCACTTTATTAGGCATGAGCTTTGGTTATTTGTGTGCATACGCACTATACTAGCAGTCAATATGCAGAATGATTTAAAGTTTGCCATGTTACGAGATGTATTGCTCATTATGATAATCCTAGTGTTTCAACAAAACAACACTGATGGTTAGTTTTGCAAGTATTAGTATCTTCACTCTTAGCATCATCTACTTAGCTATATAGTTTTTGTTCAAACTTGCATTGACTTCCAATCTTACAAAAACTTACATCACAAAATTTGAACACTGCACACATTGTTAGAGGTTTTCAGCAGGTACAGTTACTCACATACATAGGAGTTATCAGAATAAGATAAAAGATTTTAATGCTTAGCTGAATAAAAATATTCTCAGGGTAGAAGGAAATGATAAATTAAAAGTACAGGTTAATGAGACCTGTAATAAACTTTACTCTGAAAGAAGTCTAATTGGTTATTGATGTGAAGATGTTTGATTCACAAAATACTGTTGAACCTATGGCATATGATCATTGTAGTAGAAAGAGTTGAAATGGAAATGAGAGAAAATCAAATTACCCATGGCATTCTCTTCCCATATTCCATGGCAGAATTAGCCCATAGATTAGTAAATGGTAACGCATGCAACAAAAAATATGCTGTATCACTTTATGTAAACATCTGCTTTCATCATGCAAAATGCCTACAAAACTGTGACAATATTTTTTTCTAATAACATAGTTTTACATTAGCTTGGTTATGGAAACTGTTAAACCAAAATCCATGATTTTGCAAGTAGAAGATATTCTAAAATTCTTGAAAGATTTCCAGCATAAATATTCCAAAGCTCAACGAAGCTAATTGGTTTTCTAAAAACTAAACTACATAGGCTTATTCTTTGCTGTGGTTCCTTGTTCTTTTGATGATAGAAGAGAAAAGACCGGTTTTTGGAGGAGGTCCCATCAACATGGGGGCTTGGTTCTTGTGAGTAATTTTTATCTGGGGGAAGAAAAAGAAAAACAAATTTATCCCTTGAGCTAGTTCAATTCCAAGTATCTGAGATGCCCAAATTATCTTTATGTACAACTTCCAAATCTTCTTCATTCCATCAAAGATGAAAGGAAAATATTTGTATTTTTTATGAATGATGTTACATATGCAGTAAATCAATCTATGTGTAATCACTGTTTCCACAAATATTTTAAACTATACATGCAATCAGTATTAAAACTCATATACAATAAAATATATGTCAGTCTGTAATCTTACTTTTTAAGTGTTGGATTTATTGCTTGCTGTTGAATATTTTACATATCTCCAAGATGAATAAGAATTTAAAAGTTGGAAAGGACATATATGCTTGCAGACCAAACTGTTGCCCATTATTAAGATAAGAGCTGTATCTTTGCATGCTTTATTTATATATCTAATCAAGCTGTACTTCTTGTTTAACACATGACACTGCTTAATTTCAAAATAACCATTATGAACAAAAGTCAAAAGTCAATACACAAAAAAGGTCAAAAAAGATGAACTAGCATTCTAATTTCTTAATTAATTGTTAATAGAATAGACTCAAATATTGAAAAACCTATTTAAAACACTTTGTAAGACTGCTCTAAAGCCACTCGTTTTGATTTCTTTGATATAAAACTACGAATCACCTTAAATGAGACAACCTTAAAGTAGATTATGTCTGCAATTTTCTCTAATTCAAGTCTAAATTAGAGAAGACATTTTATGAATGTATGCTATGCTCAAAGCTAATTGAAAGCAATTATCAAAGTGGCATTTTGTCTGTGACTTTAAGATACATTGTAAGATAATAAATGATTCTCATTATGTAATAAAAAGGTCACATCTTGCCTTTGGGCTAGTGACGCTAAGAGTTTTTCAAAAGCAATCGGAGACATTTTCTTTAGTGAACTACAACTAATACAAGAACCATCACTTATTAAATATCAGTTGTCACCTGCATAGTACCCACATCAGAGATGGGTATTTCTTTCAAAAAGAAACACCACCTCATTAAAAACTGGAAAAATATATCTCTTAAAGTGCATACCTGACATTTTCAAGTTAAAATGAATATCCTTCACTTGTCATTCACTAATAGTAATGAAACAAAAAATGTATGTCACGTGGAGAGGCTCATTAAAATATAGATCAGGACATTTCTTGGGATGGAAATTTACTTTACAGTATAAGGAGACAGAAACATAAAAATCTCAACAGAATGAGTGGGTTGGTTTAACTCTATTAGAGCCTTTACTTTACTCTTCGAATGCTCATTTCCATGCCACCTTAGTTCATTAGTCTCAGATTTCATATGTGACCTCTTTTTGTCAACATTGTTCATTAGTATCAAATTTAACATTCGGGGTTTTTTTGGCAATCTAGATTAATTTCACAGGAATAATAACTCTTGCTTTCAAAGACTGGCATCAATGTATTTTCTCACACGAAATTCTGCTTCGGGCACCACTTTGGAAGCCAAATCTGTAGCTGGGGTAAATTGGCGTTTTTCCATTGATGTCACTTTATACCAGCTGATGATCTGGTCCTGGAAAATAGTCTCAAGGATTTTTGTAACTTTCACATGCTTCATCAGACATATTTTGGAGCTTGGGAACAGTGATGAGGTCAACCTGATACTGAGGATCAATACATGAAGTAATCTCCAGCCGCTGTGAGTGAAGTCTTCTAGAGTCCTAAGGGTTCAGCTTACTGCAAGATTTGGCCATGATGCACAGTAAGAATGGCCTCAGAGTTTCCTTTCAGAGGTAAATCATAGTAATTCCATCTTAAAATGAATAAAACAGCAAAGTTTGAAAGATGGCTTTAGTATGAAGAGGTGAGGCAATCCCAAGACCCCATACAGATTGCGTGTCGGATTGGGGCTGTTCAATGCCGCTGAGGATGAATGCAATTACATATTGAGAAAATGTTTATCATTTGTAATGTTCTTTTTTGGCTTGAGCCATCTGTTTCAGAGACCATGACCTCTTCAGTATGTTGTATCCCATCAGCTGAGATTGGCTAGTATACCCAAACATGATTAACTACTCATGCTCATGGGCATGGAGTCCTATATGCATTTCTCCAAGACATATTTTCAACTGTTACAAACTGGCATGATTCCAATGGCATAAAATATATTTTGCATTTGGGAAAAAAAAAAGTGTAAATCTAAAGTATATT
Source organism: Phaethon lepturus (assembly GCF_000687285.1). Classification (NCBI taxonomy): domain Eukaryota; kingdom Metazoa; phylum Chordata; class Aves; order Phaethontiformes; family Phaethontidae; genus Phaethon; species Phaethon lepturus. Next base: position 82,050 of record NW_010531376.1, on the reverse strand, counting down.
TTTTTACTTATGCACGGTAGTGTCTGTTAACATTGCATTGGTTAACAATAATAACCATTGATTCCTTAGTTACCTGCTGGAAAAAAATATTCAAAAACATATCTTTGAGTGACAAAAAGAAATCAGTATGTTTGTAATACATGCTGGACCATTGCACTACCTTGCCTGAAATAGGCAAATTTTGTGTATTCTCAGGACTTTCAGGCACTGCACTTCTGCCCTGGACTCTCACTTCTTTTTCTGTTTTCATACTGGCAGCACTGCCAGAGTTGGTGCTGTGAGTTTGGGTGACAAGTGACAGTACACACTTTGAGATGGCAAGCAGCACTAAAGGTCTCAGAAAGAGAAATAATGTTGTAGGTCAAAGGGGAACTGAACACTGAAAGTGCTGTATGGGAGACAGAAATGGACAAAAAAAAGAGAGAAAAATCTTTAATTACAAGCAGCCAAGATATAGTTTAGTTAAAAATAAAGAAATCAATACTTACAGCTTTATATAGATTCTGTGTGCGTGCACATGGAGTGTCTAAAGACTAACTTTTACCATTCGGTTTCTCTTTCATTCAGCAAGCAACCTCATGTCTTTCTTAGTTGAAGCACAATTATAAAATCTTTGAATAAGACCCATTACTTTTTTGTTTTTCATTTTTCCTGGGTCAATCTGTGGTTTACACACACACAGGAGAAAAGGATTGCTCAGACAAAAATCCCAAAAGCTCAAACCCTAACCTAACATATTTTTAGGAACTGACAAACATACTCATACAAATTACTGCGGAATTCTGGAAAAACATTTTTGAGACCACTTAGTTTTATTGGAATTATATACAATAAGTTACAGAAACTATGGAGGACATTTTAAACATAAATTAGGGGAGTGCCTGAAGTGCTGCTGGAGAAAAAAAATTCTATTTGGCATATTTGGCACAAATTTATATTTAAAAATAGGCAAAATGAGGAAATAACAAAACTCCATTTATGAGGAAAGTAAATAGCCACATGAATTGCTAAGATATTGTGGATTTTTCTTGTAAGCCCGATACACAACATTATAGGCTAAACTCAAACTCTTGAAGCCAATGGCAAAACTCTCATTCACTAACTGAAGCCAAGATTTTATCCTGTGAGTTCATGATCACAGAAATTTAAAGAGCTGGTATATCTAGTAAATAAGTTTAGCAGAGAAATACTGCATTTGCAATTTTGAAATCACCTTTCTAGTGTTAGAAAGTGTGTCCAATGATGTATTCATGGGAAAGAACACCAGATCTAATTAAAAAAAGAGCATAATTCTTAAAAGAAGAGATGGTAATTGCTCCTTATTTGTTGCTAGCAAATTTTCTGATAAAGGAGAAGCTGGAATTTGTGATACTAAAGATACTTATAAATGAATAAACCAGACATTTATTTGTTTCAGGAACGGGTCAGAGTTTCAAAATGTGCCTTGAAGCCACATTAATACAACGCATCCACTGAATGACATGCAGTGAGCATCAGTAATTTTAGTGACAACTATATCTTTTAGGTCAGTCAGGTTTACTTTCACGCTCCTTTTTCTACAATATGTGACGGTTACCTTTGTGTTCCTGACTTTACAGAATGCCTAAATATTTACTATTAACACAGGACATGGTGCTACAAATACAGGTACTAACTACAATGCTAAATGACAACAAAAAACTGGAATCAGAGATAATCAGCTCTGCTTATAATATTTCGATTACCGTTAAAGAAAGAAATCCTGTATTTTAAGGACAGTGAGAAAAAACTGAGAGAAGAAAACTTATCAAGTTGGATCTGTTAGTTTATGGTCACTTTGTTCCATGCTATCAGTAGGGTTTGGCTGTTGGTAGTTTTGAGGGTATGAGGCTTTTCCCCCAGCCCAGATGCCCGTATGCTGCTCCCCTTGCAGGAAACGGAGGGATGTGACACCTCTGTATCCCAGGAGTACCAAACACTTATCTTCCTGTAAGTGATCAAGAGCTGTACTGGATATCATGATATCAATAAGACCTATGGAATGTAGGCAGTGCTAAACAAAATTAACCTGTGACTTACATTGTGTGGCATTTTGGTCAAAATCTCTCTAGATCTAGGCCAGTTGTTTTAAATATAGCGTTATGCAACACATTTTAAAATAAATTTCTTAACAATATTATTGTGCAAAGCGCAATCAAATCTAATCAGTTTGGCATTAATTAAGCTCTAATAATATACCCTAGTCTCTCTCCTAAGTAGTGTGATCCGTTTCCCCTTCACACAGGTAGATTGGAAAACATTACAGTGTCATCATAATTTTTAAACATACCGAGAAAATGACAGAGCTGCAAAATTAAAATAAATGATTAATGGCATTTTTTTCATGTTTTGTACTAATAGGTATCACTGAGGTTTTAAATTAATAGAGCTGTCAAGCTCAGGGTTTTTACAGATCCAGTGCAGAACTAAAATGGAAATTATGTATTCCACAGACACCTAAAGATGACACTTTAGAATATTTTAAATTTTAATTAGTAGGTGCAATTGTTTTCCCCCCCTCCTCCCTAAAACCACTGCAAATTAATTGGCAATTAGTCACAACTGATTCTTTTCTTAACAATCTGAACTGTAAAGAAAGGTGCATTACATGTTAAAGTATTTGTCTGGGGTGCAGAAAGCACACATGCAGTAAATTGCTTTGTCAATTACAAAAACTACTGTTTTGAAATTAAGAAAAAATATGCATAAGTAAACAAAATTAATTAATGTGCAGTGTACCTGTGAGCACAAAAAATAATGCCCAGCTGCAAAAAAAAAATGTTAGAAACTCAATAAATCACTCTGGCCTTGAAACAGAAATGTATGCACATTGTTGCTCAAACGAGCAAGAAATGCAGCATTTTAATATAACACAAAAACTTTTTCTAGCAATTGACTTCCATTTATGGGTTAACTATGTAATAATTGTCTAACATTCTACTAAAATCAGCCACCATATCTAGGTGCCAGTTCCTCTTTGCTCTAAAGAAGCAGACACAAAAGTTTATTACTCCCGTTATAAACAACTGATAAGACAATTTTACTATATTCAGCGACACTGAAAGAAGATACTTTACAGACAGAGTCTAGAACGCAGCTGCAGCTTCTTCATGCGATCTATGGGGTGTTGGAACCAATGGATCTACATAAAAGCAAATCTGTGACTCTCTTTTAGTTGTCTCACGCAGCCCTGGCATATAGTGATTATTAGTAAAATCTTTTTTCTAGTTTTAGTTCTGGTTTCTCTCTGGATGTCACTACTACAAAGGTAGGACTTCACTAGGACCTCTGCACTCAGGCTCATCACATCTCTAGGCACTAAAGGAAAGACTAGGGAGGAATCATTAATTAATTTATTCAAAACTTATTTTTAAGGTGCATCCAAATTATAACATATTGAAATACTATTTCTGACTTTCATTATTAAATGGCTCACTACAAGTTTTCATATCAGCAAATAATTCTAAAAATACTATGTGTTTCAGCTGTCTATGAAACTATATTTCTGGCAATCCATTAGGTGTGGTCTGACTATGGATTTTCATTTTCGTTCCTTCATTTAGGTAATATTCTTGCATCTTCTGTAGACATTTCTGTCTCCTACTTTTAATCTAATGTAGCTAGGAGCTTGACCCTCTTTCCGATATGATGCCAACCAAGTCAGAAATAGATGAAACAATTGAAATCACAGTTATTTTTAATTAAGATGGAATATTCTTATGGATTTTTTCAAAACAATGCTAATAATTTATGTAGCTAAATTGAAAGATTACTTTTCTTAAAAAGAATCCTGATGGCTAAAGCTAGGAGTTTATTGAATTAACTTGAGAGTCTTTGAAGTTTCATTACTATTAATGACCTGTTTGGAGATCAGGTGAAACCATAGATATCTTTCATGTTGCTATATTTGTCTGGGAGAGCTCTGATAGAATTTCCTCTTCAGCTAATCAGACGAGATGTTTAACATAACATTAACATTATCATCTTTCCTTCTCCCAAAGACTCCTCTATAAAAAAACAGTGAAAACAATACAATTTGATGCTCAGATTCTGCATCTTATTATACCAGAGCAGAGTGACTTTGTCGGACACAGTAGCCTGCGTGTGTTAAGCATACTGAATAATCCTGGATGACAGATCTTTGGACCAAGACACTCAAATTTTTAAGTATGTGCAGAACCTACAGGAACGCATTCATGCTCTTTTTTCCTGCTCTTGTCTAGGGATGCTAGGTACATGTGCAATGGAAGATCATAAAATATATTAAAAGAATCACACAACAATTTCTTTAGTACTAAAACTGATCACAGGAATTAAAAACAAAAGTCACAGACCACAGCTGCTGGGAATCACTGCATTATCATGTGCCACAATATTTTCTCAGATCCCACACTGTTATTTTGGGGGAACATGATCTGTATATGCATGAGAAGGGACAGATGTCAGCAGCTCATGCTACTTGTATGAAACTTTTTTCCAGTCAGATAGGAGAAGTAACAAAGATAATATTGGTGATTCCTTTAAGAGGAAATAAACTTCCAAGCCTGCATGTGCAGCTTGCGTCCCATACATAACAGGGATTTGATGCAGAACTTGTTTTCCTTAATGTGCGTAACAGAATAGCAAGAGAATTTTGATCAGGTTGAACTTGATTTCTTGAAAAATTTACTCTCATTTGTATCAAAATTTGTATCAAAAATTTGAAGCAGAAACAGAAAAGGACTTCTGAGCTTAACCACTTGCACCTTGGGCCAGGGTTGATTCAATACCTGCTGATCGTATGAATTTCTCACTTATTCTTTGTAATTTTTATAGGCCAGTCCCTAAAACTACTGAACTTAGATGACACTGAAGTTCCCGAGATGACCTTACCAAAATAAAGCATGTTTTATTTCAATTTTCTAAAGAACAGTTGGAAGAGGAGAGATAGCGGTCTTTTTTTTATTAGCTTTCTGGCTGGTCCATCTAAGAATCAAAAACCTGAGGCTCAGCTGCTGTGCCTAAGTGATGTACACAATCCGTGCAATAAAACAACGCTAGAATCAGTGAGATGGTATACCCAAGCAGGCCAATACTGTGTAGAGACAGTAGCTTCTGTCCTTAATACAGCTAGTAAACTAATAAGTGCCTTCCCTCAGCATCCTAATGCGAAACGAGATGTAGCATGGGAATGTCCCCCCATGTCTCAGTGCATGATGTAGGAGTGCCAACCTCGTTATACGTGGGCCTCAGTTCCTTGTAAGAGCTAGGGAAA
>NW_010531376.1:17977-76768 GCF_000687285.1 Phaethon lepturus | reverse complement strand
AAAGAAATTTTCTAAGAAGGGAAAGAAAAGGAAAACTGAACTCTGATATGTTTCTTAAGGAACTAAACTAATGGATTTCTTTATCTGATCATCATGCTTTTTTCCATTTAAAAACTGGTCATGAATCATTTGCTTTCAGGTAATTTTGGGAGAAAATTGCAGTTTTGTCTCTAGAGAATACAAAACTCATGATACTCATATTGGTCTCCTCATTTTTTCATGAAATTTGAGCTCTTACAGGTTAAAATAATTGGTTACATAGCTGGCTAAACATAAGAATTTATGGGTTTTTTTCAGACTCTGGCTTTGGATAGACATCACTGAGATGATCATCTCAACACTTACATGATCAAATACACTTTGGTTTTCAAAAAAAGACCTCTGTGAAGCACATACCCAGACATGAAATCTTAAACTTTGGTTGAGAGAAAGCTAGCATCCACCTTTGTCATTGTCTCAGGAGGAATTCCTAGCCACTTTGCAGAGAACTTAAGGAAAAACTCCAGTGTAGTTAGAATTAGTGAGGAAGGCAGAGGTTGGACCATACATGTTTTTTCTGTTGTAAGATGTAGAAAACAGAGTAGGGTACATGTACAATAATGCAAGAAGCAACTGCAAGAGATACATTAAACTCCCCAGCAGAGAAAAAGAATTTCTTAAAAATTAAATATAATAATAATAATATTAATATTAATAATAATAATTCTAGATCTAAATTCATAGAAATACAGTAGTATAGACAAATAGTTCATGTATTTTCTTCTCAGAGGAAATAAATACATTCAACAGTATGGTTTACTTAGGTAACATGAAGCAAAAAGGATGGGTTCCACAGAAAAGTATATGCCATTTCTGTCCCTTTTAAAATGATACTTCAGCTGTGCAGCAGTAATCATCAGTAACAATTTACTGTTTCCTCAAGGCAGTAATTGAAATGTAAGAACTCTTTTCCAGGTTTGTCCTCAATCGTGCAGGCAGCTTCTGCTAGCATTATCAATCAGATAGCAGGGATTTTGCACAGAGCAAGCAATCAAGACAAAAAAAGCACATGTTATTGCCAGCATCCTTCCATAAGTTCCCTTCTGTAATCTGGCAACTGAAAAATTACATGTCTTTTTCTTGAACAAGTAACTGCTGGGTTCAGAACTGTTGCTCTGCACTGAGCCATTGCTGTAGAAGAGGTAAAGATAATGATATCTCTTAACTCCCGAAGGTTTCCTGGAATAAATCTCATAAAATCCCCACTGTTCTGCCTTCACACCGTGTGTTCACATGGTTCTCCTCTCATTGCAGCACCTGAGCACTTACCATAGGGAATTAGAGTTCAGGCACTCTCCCCGCTGTTCAGCTGTACACTGGCTGGCAAACATGAACTCTCACAACCCTTTTCTGCCATCTTAACCCATACATTATCAGCTGCCATGCCTGTTAGCACCTTACTGAAGGCGCTCTCTTTTACTTTTTTTTGTGCAGCTTTTAATTCTCCTGCAGTCATAAACTTCATGAAAGTGATCCAGTACCCTGGTTTGGAGAATTATTCCCACCTGTGGTGGGATTTCTTCCTTGCCACATTACAGTTTTGTCATACTTACAAGCTTCAAGGCTACAGTAATCATCTACTTAAAAACACAGGTCTTCTTTAGCGAAACAAATTAGTAAAATTGTACATTAAATCATGTTACTATGACTATATCCAACAATCAGGAGCTTAAATTTCTTCAACTTCTCAAACTCTGTTAGCCTCTATAATTTATTGGAGAGAGATGGAAATGGAGAGTTCTTGGAGCTCCACCTTTCTTGCATTGTCTGTAAACAGTTACTCAAAGAATCTCCTCTGAGCAAGCTCCTATCCTATCCTGTCCTGTCCTGTCCTATCCTATCCGGATTGCTGTTTACATGCCCTAAATTCATATGTGTGGGCACTGAAACAAGAGACTAAATTTCCTTCATTTCTCCTTTAAACTGCAAGGATTTTAAAAAATATTTTCTCTATTGTATAATTCAATCAGCACAGTCAAGACTTCAGCTTTAAATAAAACCTCCTTGATATCAACTCTCAAAAGCGCAATGGAGAATTTTCCAAAATTTTTAAAGAATAGTTTGTTACTTTATACATTTTAGCACCAAAACTAATATTGGCTCTGACTCAGCAATAGAGATCATAAACCTGATACATCATCATTAATAAATGATCACATTGGGTACAGGGATGCTGGGACTGCACCCTTTGAGTATTTTCCAAACTTTTGAAATAAATGCCTTTTTATTCTATCCTAACCTGTGGGGAAAAAGAGCATGATAAATTGAAAAAAATTGTTGAACTATATAATCACAATGTGTGAAAATGTTACTTTAAATTGAGTTAATGCTGATGACAGTGGTTGTCTTTTAAACTGAAAGGTTCTGTTTCTACCATTGAAGAAGTGAGAGCAAATAAATCAGTTAATATTTCTGGCTAATTTTTGCTACTCATTAAAAAAGTTCCTAATTTTTTTGTCAAGTTCTCTTTCCAGCGTACCCCAGCATTCCCAGAATCCTTACCGTGCAAGGGGTTTGCATCCAAGGTTCCCCATCTATCTGCATAGGCAGAGACTTGCTGGTCCTAAAGTGATATATTTCATAGTATAAGTAAAAGTAACAAGACAAAACTGATAAATGTATTTATTAAGGAGAGATATATGTGATGGCACATGCATATAATCCTGATTTACCCCTAAGCTGCTATGTAATCTCCAGTATGACCAACATACTTACAAAAGTAACATAGTCACTTAGTAGGCTTAGTTTGATTTTCAACACACAAAGCAAAAAGTTTGCAAACATTCACACATCTTGCTAGTAGTACTCAACTCTCTCATGGGAGAACAGTCTGTAGTTTGTGAAATAGTGAATTATTCAAGAATTTCAGGAATAAACCTTATTAACTGAAAAGACAAAGAAACTTTTGCTATTTTTTATAATTTAGACCAACTACTATGAAGGAAATAAGAAATAAATTTTAGCTCTGTCTTCACCATTTATTAGAAACATAAAAGATGTTTTTATGCTTGTGTCTAATTCTGGGTTAGACAGAGCACTCACATAACATGACAGTTGTACTGTATATTCAGAGGCTTTAATTTGCCATGTTATAAATTTAAAGGGGCACTGATTTAACATAAAGCTACAGCCAGTGTTCCATACCTAGTTTTGGATACCACATTAGGAAAAGTATAGACGAATGAGAAAAGAAACAAAAAAGGATGATCTTTTGGGGTCTTTTCCAACCCTGTATTTCTGCATTATAATAGTTTGCATACAAGACTATTAGAAATAACATGGAGTAAATTAATAATGGAAAAATGAGTCAACTGAGCAGTCATATTGGTCAATGGAAATTCTGTCTTGGACATCATCTGCAAATGACAAACAGTTCATGGGATTAACCACTGTCATTTACGGCCATAAGTGAAGGAAGGGAAGAATGTTCAATGAGTTCTCATTTTATAGGTTTGGAAGGGTTCCGGTTCTTTTGTAGTTGTGGTCTTGCTGACATGGCATTATAAAAATTATCTCTTGGTATCCAGAGAAGGTTGGAATGCCTCTGTGATCTTATTTCTCTTCCTCATCCACATAAGAGAGTACTTTTGAAGTCAACATCACCCAGTCCTTGAGGAGAGTCTCAAAAATATGCCAGGCACTTTGGCAAATTCTACTAGTTTTTATTGCTGCTCTTCTGTTTTATGCTCATTTTAGGCTTTTGGGGCTTATAACTGTATAGCTTATGATTTTATTAAGATTTTGGAAAATTATGCTTGAGAAATTTTTCACTGAGGAAGAGCTTTTCTTTTCTCTTCTTTCTCTTTTCCAGTCCTTATCTAATCTGAAAGATACAATATTTATTTTCTCCTTGAGTCCTAATCCAAGTTTCCTCTATTGTGAAGGTTCTGGTCACTTTTAACATAGTTAAGTATAAACCACAACTAAATTAGCATGCTCCACCATTAGCGGCTTAAACATACCAACACATTCAATAATAGTGACTTGTCAGTGTTCGGTAAATAACAAATAAATTAAGAACAGAGCACTTTGACTTCTACAGATCAAAAAAGTGCTTTACAAATACTAATTACATGCTACTATTCCCTGGTGAGATATGCATTATAAATGGGTTAAAATGTGTCAAAGTAATGTTAAATGACTTTTTGCTCAAAACTGTGTGGAATGTATGTCAATAATAAAATGCAAGATGTTCATGCCTTACTGCTCCTCCAACTGCTTGACAATATTTCCTCATAGGATGAAATGACAGTTGAATATAGTGAAACCTGAATGTAAACACCCTTTTCCTAGCTGTTTGTACACATTTAAAGAAAAGATGTATGGGCATAGAATATGGATGGAATAGATATATTTAATATATAAAAATGATACTTTCACAAGAAATAAGTACAGTAATTATGATTATTAAACTACCAAAGAAAGTGAACTGATAATATATAAAACCTTACTGTTTCACTACAACAGTGCAGTGTAAATTAAAGCTGCTGATACCTGATGACAACAGACGAGCACTGGGCAAGACGTCTTCCAGCACTTTTCAGACCTGTGTATATCTGTCCCATCTCCATGGCTCCTTCCAGACCAACCACTTCCATAAGCTGGTCACTTAGATCTGCAAAAGTTGAAAAAACCCATGTTTTGTCTAGACAGCATTTTGACAGTGGTCATGCTGACTAGCAAGAATTGTCAGAAGACCAGCTGATAATAAAAGATGTGTAGAACAGAACTAGCAAAAATTATGATTCTTAAGAAGTGATTGCAGCTTTAAGGTTGGACACATCTGGGCCTGGTGTCACAACATTCTAAACTACACTGACCAAAATTATTCTAAAATACAATAATAATACACACGGTTTATTTTAATACATAAATACTGAACAAACGATCTTATTACATGAGAAAATAGGAGAAACTCCTTCATTTAGGTTACCTGACACTCATAGAATGAGATGTTTGCAGTTTAGAAATTTATGCTATTCATTGTTTCAACAGATACTTAAAATCTGGTAAATGAAAAGTCAGTGCTCCAGACCCTATCGGATTCCCTTCTATACAATCTTTTCCAGACGATGTATATAACTCAAATTCAGACTTTGTGCACATGCATTATTATAGTCCTTAATTATGAGACCACATGTTATTTTTTGCATTGGATCTTTGTCTCAGTTACTGCGGTTTCAATGCAGAAGGGACGGAAGAAAAAAAATTTGTATCAGCAACTATTCATCTAGTCTTCCTGAACTTTGTAGTGCTTGTTTGCACCCAGTTACATATTTTTGTTTCATGCTACTTTTTGATTACATAGCATTTTGGCATTCAACTTCGGAAAATAAATATTAGTTTGCTTGACTTCAAGGAGCAAGGACAAATTCTGTCTAGAATTTCAGATAAAAAAAAAGAGATACAACCATAAACCTAAACAGTAATACAGCAGCCTGGTTTGAGAAGCAACCAAGCAAGGTAATGAAATATTATCCAGAATCAACTAGGGTGTTTTGTATGAAAGGTTTTATATGCTCTGGTTTAAATACATGTTGCCAAGACCAGATGGACAAGAAGAAGAAACTTTTTTTTAAGCTATTTATTATATGTCTTTTATAGATTGGCTGTTAATATTCATGTTCCCAAAAGGTACACTATTCGGCGAAGCACTGCAATAAGCTAAAATGTTAAGAGTCTATGATCACATTGAAAAAACAAAGAAAGGAGACCACATTACTCTTTGTATATTTTGAACCCTTCAGCCTTTAATGAAAGTAGAATTTCATGCTAATTATCATATCTATGAGGCTAGTCCAAAGTTTCAAAGGGAGTCTTTTCTGTTCACTTCTTTGGGCTCTGTGAATGAAGGTAATTAACTGAAAGAAGTACTGTGATGGAGGGGGGTGGGGGGGGAGTATTAAAAGCAAATAGGATTTATAGTCTGGATTATTCTGTTTCCAACCAGAAAATCTGATACTATCCAAAGCCTTCATTTTTCTTCTTATACTTTCTTAATATTCTTTGCTATTTTCATTTTCTCATCACAGTGAAATCAGTTCCATATAATATTAATGAAGCAAAAATAAACCCTATTATTTCCTATTAAGGAAAAACAATAAGATGGACAAAAGATTAAACTGCACAATATGATTAATTTTAACTATACATTTTTATAGTTTACATCCCTGTAGCACATGTAAACCAAATTTTGTATGTCTGGCTTTCTGATGAATTGTTTTTCTTTTAAAATGTTTTCCTTAAGTTACTCACTTTTAAACTTAACCCAGATTTAAACAAATTCTGATTTTCTTGAAAGCCATTGGGATTTAAATGGGAAAGTCCTACTCATTTGCAAATGCTATTATATTATAAAGACACACAGAACTTCATAGATGTACTAAATTGTTAAAATGTTTCCAGCCAAAAAACCCTCAAATTCCTATTCAGTGGGTTATTAGAAAATTATTTTTTAAAGGGAGAATAATTAAGAACAGATTTTTATTACTGACAGCTCAGGCAACATATGCAAGATTCAGAATAGTGACATTTGCAATGATATAAATTTGATGCATCATTTTTCAATAGCTGTGAGATTAGTGCCAATAACAGCAGGTAACTCGGGGCCAAATCCTGCCCTTTGATCTGTACCACACTTCTCGAAAAATGTGGTATATTAAACATTGGAAGATGGAGCTGAACAATATCAAAAAAGTGAAGTCTTTTCAAAAACTTCACATTTGCAGTGGCAAATTCCCAAAATGGGGTTATTTTAGGCCAAATATGAGTATTTTTAGAATCAAGCTTAAATTAGACATAACCTTCTTTCAGAAGCAGTAAAAACTAAAGCAAATTTAACATGCAATTATTGACTTAGACTTAGTTCGTGCTCCTGCCCTGGCTAATATATTTGACCTGATACTTTTGCATAGTCATATCCACTTCAAGAAATCCTTGAACTATATTGACTTTGATAACAACCCAGAGTGAGCAAAAGTGGAAAAGGGAGTACGTATATTTTAGTCCCATTCTTCAGAGATGTTACATGGCTATAGGTACACTGGTTGAATATAAAGGGTCAAGACATCAATGAATGGATTACATTCATTGTTAAAAGGTCCCCACCAAAGACTCTGAAAGAGACTAAGCTCAATTAAAAGAGATCAGGTCTTCTATTAAATTAAAAGATAGGAAAGGGGAAGTCATTCATCATTCTGGTGGAAGGTTATCACTGATTTCTCAGAAAGACCTGTGCTGACCTCTGTACTGCTCAACATTTGCCCCTAAATAATCTGGAAATAGAAGTAGGTAGTGAGTTACTGAGGATTCAATGAAGTAAAGACAAAAACTAATTATAAAAAAAAAGTGTAGGAATTTTACAGTACTGAGTAACGGGGCTATACAAAGGCAAAATATTAAATATAGATAACTTAATGCCCATGAGGGGAAATAGAGCTAACTACAGGTATGTAGACTATTGTATGCATATATATTACATTTGAAAATAATTATGGTGTGTGTGTGTCTGTGTGTGTATGTCCACATATACATGTATATTTATTTTGCTGGGTTACAATTACTGTCATGCAGGAATTAACATTATGGAATTACTGTGCCTACTTCTATGAAAATATCGTCTCAATACTGATCAAATATCATCAAATATTATGATTGGTACATCCATACAGTATGGAGTTTGTAGTTCTGGTCCACTCAGCAATACACAGGAAGATACAAAATAACTGGAGATGGCAGAGCAACAAACATGGTAACAAATATGGAACAGCTTCTGTATGAAAATAAATTAGACCAGGACCCTTCAGGAAGTAAGGCCATGAATGGAGGAAAGATGAAAAAATAATGAGTATCATGGAGCTGTTGAGGACAGTGCTGTAATTCAGTATTTCTGAAAATGCAAGAACTAAGGAGTTTCATAGCACTTCTAGAACAAGCAAGAAATCCTTTTTACATAATACTTTGTTATACCATGATGCCATATTAGACTTTGAAATTCCCTAAATCACAACTGATACATTTTTGGTAGGGAATCTTATTGGAAGAATCACTGTAAGTTTGCTCTCTTATGCTTTAACTCTAATCATGCGATACAGGTTGGTGTTAGAGGTCAGATACTGACCTACATGAACTTGTGGGTTGACCTGGTATCACTGTTCCTGTTGTCTTCTTGTACATCTTATAAATTGTAGACCAGAATAATGAATGCTGCTGCTCACTAAATATCATTCATCACTAAAACCAGCTTATAATGTGGACTTTTCCATCACATGTATCCCAGCTATGTTTGAGACCTAAATCAGAAAGTCACTGTACAAAGAAAAAATTCAAATTCCTAAATTATATTCTAAAGGTACATGCTCATGGGTGCATCTTTGTGTATCTCCACCAGCTATAGAGCAAAGAAAGTATCTCTTTTTAGGCATGTTGTATTTCTTTTGCGTTCTACAGATTTTATTCTAAAGAGAAAATAATCCATTGGTGACTGTACTGATAAAGTTCTCCAATGCATGCTTCACCTATTATAACCAGTTTTAGGAGGTTTAGGTTTAGGAAACGGAAGGTTGGATTTTCAAAAAGAATTTAGCAACTAACAGCAAACAGCAGCAACTATCAGATACTGAGCAGCTTTTCAATCTAGCCAGGTCATTGAGTTGCCTAAATGAGAGCTGAAGTCTCATAGGTAAGCTATCACGGAGAGCATCTCAGTATTAGTGCATTAGGAAAGTTTTTTGACTGGTGCCTTGGGGTTCTTGAGTCCGTTTGTTCTACTCTGAGCTCTGTGAAAGAGCTGAAGGCTCTCGCTTGTTTTCTATGTGAATGAGCCATTAGAGTGTGTGGGAATGTTTTCACAGCACCATGCCTCTCCTGCCCTCTTCCACAAACCAAAGTACTTCACGTGTCTCCTCATATTAGCCCCTTCAGTAAACAGAGCCAGCTCTCCCCGGGGAGCGCTGCTGTCAGCAGCTGGTGACTAGCATGCGGAGGGGCATCTGACCCCTTGCACTCATTCCTGATGGGGAGATAAAGTCACTAGGGAGGTGACTGTCTATTTCTTCCCATCAGGCAGCTGGAGAAAGAGAAGTCCAAACAGAAACTTGCACAAGTAGCAGACAAAACCCTGTACGTGAATATAAGCCCTTTATAGTACTTCCCCAAGGCATGAAGAAACACACTTGGAGACTTTAAAGTTTCCTAGTGAGGAGTTTGTTATCCATTAGCTTGACATTAGCTGAATGCTTCAATATTCAAAGTGAACGCACAAGAGAAAAACACATTTGGAATTCATCTATGAAGATAAAGCAAGGAAAGCAAAATGGGGTAGGGGTGGGAAGAAGCATGGTGTGATTAGAAATGCTGATTTACATAGGGAACTTTCCCTCTGTAATGGAACTGGTTTTGATATCCAATTTATCTTTGCAATATATAAATATTGCTGTCCTGGCAAAAGATTGAATGACTCTATTATAACTTAGGGTTACTGCATTCACTCAGGCACATTTGCATAAAAACACTGTTGGTCAGTGGTAAATCTGTCTCTGGCAGCAGTTTGTCTTCGAAGAGAAGGGGCTCCATGGCTTACTAAATGTAATCAAACCCTAGTAATCATCACGCTGGAAATTTTTTGGTTCCAGTTAAAATACTGGATAAGAATTTGAAAACTGGTATGATGCCAGATGATCCTTGAAAAACTCCTGAGCTTAATGCTCTGCACCACATGAATGTTTCAGTATCTTCCTAGAACATGGCACGTATTAAATCTGCAGCTACCCGTTATGCAGGAATATGTGGTGTTTCCATATGCAGAGATAGGGACTGCTGTTGCATAAAATGCTAAAAAAAAGTGTTTAATGTTACAGTAATCTCCTAATTTCAAATGGCTTTTTCTAGATTCCTGGTTACATGAAATGAGTAAATCAAAAGCAATCTCTACATCCTGGTTTTTGTTATGCTTTGCTTTAGAGAAGATATCGGAAGTAACATATGCCTCAATATTTATAATTGTTTATGTCAGAATTGTACCAGGAAGTCCAGATGATGTTAAGGCTCTGTTTTGTTACTGATTCTCAGGCATATAATAAAAAACAGTTCATCTTCAAGAACGTATATTATAGACAAATAAAACAGACAAAACATTGGGGATAAATAATATTATTATGTCCATTTTACACAGCGAAAACTGTACACAGACAAGTTGGGTCCTGCAAAAGCTTTGTTCTCATACTTAGCTGGATATATTGTGTGTAGACCCACAAGAGTCATAATATATTATTTCCACCATGTAAAGTTAAGCACATGAGTTTGCAGAACTGACCTGGCCAAGATCACACAAGTTTGTGGCGGAGACAGGAAATAAATCAGCAACTCAGGAATTTCAACCTTCTGCTTTTAAAAGTCTATTCTGCCTCTTAATATTGACTTTGAGGGTAAACAAGTCCTACATCTGTATTATTTGACCTGGTTTTGAGTACTCTGCATTGCTGAGTTTGCTTGTAAACATTAAAAAACTCAGGTGGCCCCATACATCTATTTCATAGCAGTATTGATTCTGAACTCAGGTTGAGGTCTTTACTCTTGTCTTCATATTTTTTGTCCTGTTTTTAAAAGAAAACAAAACAAGCTAAGCCTGCCTCTTAGTGTGAAGAAAGGAAGATATATCACTGCTGTAATTTTCACCCTGGTGAGATACTCAGATACAGTGATAATGAATTAAGCAGGTATTTTATAAATATATAAAGACACACAAAAATGCACACACATTTTATACCTATGTGGACATACACACATGTGATATATACCCATATTTATGCACATGTGAGAAATTCAGTACATTTTTGCTCTACCATCTGAATTGATGAGGCACTGAAGAGCTTTAATGGGGTAAGAATGCAAGGGTACCATTTTTGACACTTAAAATTAAGGCAACCAATAAAATCCCGTCTCTGCTGAATTCAGTGGCAAAACTCTTACTGGCTTCAGTGAGGCCCAGATTTCACCCAGTATCTTGTGTCTTGCATCAGTCCAGCACAGAGACCCCATCCTCAGATGGAATCATTTAGCAGATAAACCTCAGCCTACTGCTGTGTATTGGATTTTTTTTGTGTATATAATCATCTCCTGACTCTCATTAATCATTGAATGACAAGTTTCCCCAAAAAATAGGACAGCAAACAAGGAAGAATCAGTCCTTATAATTAAATATTTTATGAAACTTTTTAATGTGCACAGAAAGCCTTTGTAAAACTTTTCCTTAAGCGAACTTCCCCTCTGCCCCCCGCCCCAGCTTATGAGGGAGAAAGAGAGTTCTTAATAGAAACTTTTTTGATTAATAGTAAAACAAGAAACATAAATTAAAAATCCCCAACCTACTCCAGAGCATTCAAATTAAATCACTTCCACCCAAAAACTACTCCCGAATACAAATGTTCAGATGTTAAACATTTGAAACAAGAGGTTTCATCTTCCAGTTTGGGAGATCATTATGGATAAGTCTTTTATGGTAAAGCTTGGCAGACAAAATGTATTCTTTTTTTATAGATTTATTCTTCTACTAGTTTGAGGTACAATTGCATTGAACGTGCTGCTGCACCAAAAAGCCCCCTATTATTTTAATCTGTATTCTTTTAAAAGTTATTTGTTCAAAAGGATTTCACTGTGTTACTCTTATACCCCCTTCATCCAACAGAACAAAAGCCGTTCTATGAAAGGAGTCTAAACTTGGACAAACCGTAAAAAAAAAAGCAAAGTTCCTCTCTGTTTTTATCAAATTTGATTGCTGCAGCTGTTCCCAGTTTCTGTATTTTAAAAATAGCCTTATTCAGTGCCTTGTTGGCTAAAGGCCAGAGTACCATTAGAACATGCTGTACGGAAAACCTCTATTCAGTTACAGATACAGAAATATATTTAAGATCAGTGGGGGTCATCTGCAGCAAACACTTGTATGGGGGAAAATGGAATTTTAATGTGCTTGGACTGCTCACCACTTTTAACAGATATTTAAGAACTTCAAACAGGATATCTTTCTATTTTGTATTGGTACTATCATATTACTGAGCATCAGGTACAATACAATATGAGCAAGTCAAGATCATTTCAACTAACAAAAATAGATCTAATTCTCAAATTACTTCTTAGTAGATCTGGCATTAACTTTAAATGGCTCCTAGTAACATTGGATATTTGATTAGCCTATAAAAATGCCACAGCCTAGAAAAGAAAAATACAGTAATATTGATGGAAATGTAGAAATCTGATCAATGAAAACCAGCTTTAATTTGTACATTTCTAAGAGAACTAACAGGGGATAAATGCTCCCTTTCTGCAGGGTAGCAAACTCTAATAATGGCATTATCCTTATATTTATCCACCGGAGTGTTTTAGTTATCCACCAGAAAGAAATCTTCTTTCGGTTTACGTTAGTATTAAAACTCCTTTTGATTAAAGTGGTAGTGATTTTGGTCCAGGAGCTCAGAAACCCCCAAAGATGGTCATCATTCCTCTTTCTTTTCATGAGAACCAATTCCATTTGCTTCCTCTACCCTGCTAGTATTCCATGGTGTTTGGAGGTCACAGTATGCAGAATGGATACTGGTTTGAACGGCAGTGATTTTAGTTATTAACCAAGAACCTAACCCCAAGAAAGTATTCTGAAAATCAATGAGATGTATCATAGATCACTTTTAGCCATTTCTGATGGTCTACAATGCCTGCATTAAAGTATTCAAAGTTATCTATTTCTACTGCAGCTGGGGGAGTAGTCTTCAGCATGGTAGAGATATCAAAGGTCATTATTTGGATAGATACTAACAGGAAAGAAATCACAGCAGTGATTACATCACTACACATCAATGTAGCCTATATGAACTTGCTGAGATTCTAAGTTCTTAGTGGCTGGTTGGCCTCCTAAGTTACCATGCCCTTAATCTCTCACCACCTGGGTTAATTAAATTAAATAAATGCTACAATCACACTTTGGATTGAAGTTTCCATTACAAACATTGTCCACACCTTCTCTTTATACAGAAGGTGCATCAGGCAATTGAATGAAGACAAATCCAGGGAACTCTGGGGCAGGTATTCATATCACCTAAGTAAATCAGACAATCTTCCTAAACTTCTTGCAGTCAGTGAAAGTAAAGAAGCTTTGATTTAGTTTCCCACTAAATTAAATGTGTTTGGTGTTGTCTGAGGTGGCCTAGGAGTTCCAGGACATTCACAAAGGGCTGAAAAGCCTGACAAAGGAGGAACAGAAGCAACAGATTAAAGGGTGGTATCTTGAGAGGAATTCTAATGGTGTTAGGAACTTATGTATGAAGAACTAAAGAAAGCTCAGAGTTTTCTCCAGACAGTGATTCAGAGCAAGAGTCTAAGATGTCTGGTTTTCTGGAGAAGCATGTTTTTCTCTCTTATCACCAAGAGGAATCTTGGGAGACAAGCTAGCATGCTTACTCAACTTAGCAGTGTGTTTAAAACTAACTTTCTGCTAAATCTACCCCCCCAATCTTATCACAAGGGTTGGCTCCTTTATAGAGGCTAAGGTCTGCAGAAGTGATACACCCTCTACTTACTCATTATTTGGTGGGACACAAGTGTGCTTGCCACCTCCAGGACTGAGCTCCAAGTATGCAAGCATATTTTCCCAATGCTTATTTACTTGAATTACTCATAATTTGTCATTGTGGGTTTTGATCTCTGCTATCTAATCTAGTTACATACAAGCAATTGCAGCTATTTTTCTTCCTATCTGAATTACACACGTTGCTAAAAATTTAGTATTTTTTGTGCTACTACTGGTTTACAAGAAGACAGTTCTGGGATATGCAGAAACTTTTGTTATTGGAGAAACCAAAGGGGAAAGTTACTTCTAATAGTGCTGCAAGAAAAATGTATGTCTGCTTTGATGTACTTTACATGGAAATACATTTCAAAGGATCACAAAGAAAGCAAAAATAAATTTCTTATTATACTTTTCAATATTTTAAGTATTAATGACTGACATCAAGCTATTTTTCAATAGTTTTTCTCAATGGTTATTTACAACACATAATGGAAGAAAAGGTATTTCCATAACCATGATCAAGACAACTAGAGAACTAGAGAACAGTTCCAAATTTCTTCTCAAGGACAAAAAGACCAGAGTCAGCTACAAGTATAACAGTAGACACACTCAAGTTATTTTTAGTGCTCTGGTCCTGAACAGTGTCAAATAGAAAAAATAAACTTTATTTCATTCCAAACAAGAAAAGACTATTTACAAACAAAACTGGATCTGGTTATAAATTATTTG
The DNA here is from genome assembly GCF_000687285.1 of Phaethon lepturus. NCBI lineage: Eukaryota > Metazoa > Chordata > Aves > Phaethontiformes > Phaethontidae > Phaethon > Phaethon lepturus. Next base: position 62,445 of record NW_010531376.1, on the reverse strand, counting down.
ATTATGAAGTTTTGCCACAAAATGAAAGCCACAACCTTTTACTAAAAAATGATCTAAACACACACTATTCAGCTGTAACACCACTCATGATCTTTCAGGTATTGGAGAAATACGAAGCAAAACCCTTGTGCAGAGATAACTCATCCTGAGATCCTGAGCTGCAAGTCTATACTGAATTGTGGAGCCTTACTGAATTTGTCTGTAGAGACATTTGCCATGATAAGAAAAACGCATCCTCATGGGGTTTAATGCAAAATAAGAGACCTAGAATGAATCTCATCTTAATTTCATTCTCATTTTTCACTCTCATTTTTATTCTGAATGACATAGCATAAGACAAAGAGCACAAGGTACAGATAAGGAGATCAGAGTTGTATGAATACATGTGCATTTAGTTGTTTTCAGACTGGACTATGCTAAACTTGAATATGGCAATCCTACTCTGAATAGTAGTCATCACGTCTGGAGCTCCTGAAGGAAGTGCTGCTGCAATTCCTGACCAGCTATGTTCAGGCAGTTCCAGCGGGTGGACAAGCCTCCTGGTTACTTACTGGCATTGTGATAGGATGGCAATTCAGGGCACATTTTTTACTTTCCAACTTCACTAATTCACTTTCATTATGTATCTTGGTTTAAATTCCTTTTCTAGGCATTGGGGCCAAAACTGAAATAGTACATATACAGGATTACTCTTTTTCAGTTCAGACACACATGAATTTGAGCAGCTCCTGGTGTTAATCTAGTATGTGGGATTCTAGGTGGGCCATGATGGGACATGCTGTTGTGTTGTTTATGTTGTTAGTTCTATTGCATGTGCTATTTGCACAATATATGCCATACATTTTTTGGCAATTACTTGTGGGGAGAGTTAATATCCTTCATCATGACAACTGATACAGAAGGAAAAGACGCGTTTTCAAGGTGACAAGTCCTGCCTCTGGTCCCAAACAAATCGGGCAAACCTCAAATTGAAGTTGAGTTTGGAACAATCGTTCTGGATTTGTTTTCATTTACCAATCAATTACACACTGGAAAGTAAGGGTGGGAGGGTTGCTTTTGGGTTACATATGGAAATTAATCTGGAAGGACAGAAGATCATTCATGAATATTTGACCTTTCCAGGTTACCTTCAACAAATGGCTATGAGACAAATTTTTAAAGGACCATAATTTTGTTTTCTGCCCAACAAATCATTTAAGCATGGGTACCCCGTGATATCAAACGGACTACACGCATGTTTCAAGCATGACTGTTAAGGGTTATGTTTACTTAGACCTATCTCTGTGGTAACTACTTTATGGTAGATAATTTCAGAATACTAATTATAAAGCAATATAAATAAGGTTGTATACAACAAACAGGTTTGCATTTACATATTGGAGGCATCTGAAAATTCAGCCTTACTTGTATAATATAACGTGTAATTGATTTTGAAAAATATTTTTCATCTTGTCATTCATGCACGGTAACAGTAGCTGATAACACTATTTTGCACTAGGATCAGCAGCACGAGGGGACTGCAATATACTAAGGGAATTAAAGAAAGTAGAAGATGCAGGTGCACTAATAAATGGGTGGCCTTTGGTTTACAGTATTTATGTGTGCTATGCTGAGCTAAACAGAAACCTAAATGTTACACATAAGTAGTAGTACAACAAGAACATCTGTGTTGGGGGACTGAACTGGCATGGCTAACACCTCCAGTACCAGGTGCAAAGGAAATTTCGGTACAGTTTGAGCAATTTTGACTGCTAGCATCTGTATATATCAGATTATCTCTTCTCTTCCCTCCATATTCCACTAGAGTATTTGTATTATACATCTGGCTTTAGATTCTAGCATAGCAAAAGACAAGTTGTAATCCTTCTATTCCTGGATCTTAACCTCTTTTTTTTTTTTTTTTTGGGTCTTGATTTTCATAGAAGCATAAGGCCAGAGTTACTGGTATTTTTGAAATGTATGGTTAAGGAAAATAAGCATTTTTCCCAGGGAAAGAAAGAAATGTTAAAGGAAGAATCATACCTTTGATCTATTTAAAGCTGATCAAAATGCCTGTAAAGAAAGCTTTTCCTAAGATACTAAAGTTGGACTAAAACTTCACATTACTCTGAGAACATCCACTCTTCTGAGAAATTCTAGATTTTCACATGAAGTCACTTTTTAAAATTCACTTCAAAATAAAATTAAAATTTTCATTTCAAGTTCAAGTGACATACCTGATTTATAGAAATATTGATGATATTTGGTAGAAGACTTAAAGTACTTGAAAGAATGAGACAGCTGGCTGAAATGATTGCTAGGAGGTGCAAAACTTTGTGATGTACCCATTGAAGTACAATCCTAATAATCTTTGATATATGTGAAATTCTGACAGAGTCCATTGAGACCATGACCTACTGTATTAAGTGGCTCAGTCTCAATCTTTTTTTTTTTTTTTAATTAGGCAGATTTCAGGAATCAATTGTTGTATAACTTACAAAAACTTACAAAACCCACCAGTGATCATGTCAGTTCAGGTGGAAGTCAATGGCCTGATCACTATTATCATGACATCAGTGAAAGGTGAAGCTGTTCCCAAGAAGGGATGGGGAAGAGAGAGAAAAGCGAAAGAAGAGAAAAGCGAAATTAGAGAAAAGTGAAAGAAGAGAAAAAAATAGTGCTTGTACTCTGGGACAACAAAATCTACTCATGTTTGTGCACTGTTAATGTGTCTGAGGCACAGCTCTCCATGTTTTATTTGTTCAGCACTTTTAACAAGATCTTCATTTCTATTCAAGACAGAAACAAAATGTCGCCAATAGTGCAGCTGGACATACTGAGCTTTGAAGGAATTTCTTCAGAAATGTTTGTGGAAAACTCTTTCTCTTGGAAATTTCAAATAATCTCCTTACATTCCCAACCACTGATTAAACCTCTTAAATATATCTAATAAACAAACTAAAAAAGGAAAAGATAAGGTATTTTAAGTCCACGCTTCTCTGGGAACTGGGAGTTTGTTTCACCACATTGTAAATTATCTTTGCTAACTTCTAACAAGGTGAGACAAAAATGCAATAAATACAAATAAATCCACAGGGAAGAGACTCAAAAACATTACAAAAGCTTGATTTTAGAAAAAGAGAAGTTATAACAAATTTGCAATCCTTAGTTACTCATCTTTTTTTGTTACTTCAGTTCTAACGCCAAATTCCTTCATTATTTTTTGACCTGATATGAAACACCATCTGGCAAAAGCATGTGGGAATTCTACATAAATGAAATAATTGGATAGTTGCTTTAAAATATATTTCATAAATAAGTATTATTATACATTAGTAAAACCCACTTCATTCCATTTCTGAGCTCTATTGCTGAGCTATGACTTTTTGTGTGCCTAGAGAACCTGGGATTCCCAAGCAGCCTTGCATCCAGTGCTAGGCAGTCGTGAGCCTGATGAGCTTCCACAGTCATACAGTATCAGATGCATATGCCCATACGTTTCATTTGTATTTATTGTATGCATTATTATTATTATTGCTACTACTGTTAGACAAGGGTAGCACCACAGACTCGTGGGAATCACTGCCTTGTAGGAAGACGTCAAAGCCTAAGTGTCCTGACGGATCTGTGGCAACAGATTACAAACCATATGGCCGACGTGGTTATCTTATCTTAGGCCAAATGGCTGTGGTTATTTGGGAGCCATTTCAAAAGTGGATCAGGTGTCCCTGTCATGAGATATCTCAATCACACTTCAAAACATCTTTAGAATAATTTTGGCCAGCTAATTACTTTCAATCTACTACTGCAAAGCTGTCAAGGGCTGAGGAGATCATCCTATTGCTGGAGTCCTACAGACGGACTTTTGTGTCCGCACGGTTTCATTTGCCAGTCTGGGGGATCTTTTGCAGCGTGTGCACCTCCTTAGGCATACATCACGGGAGGAATCAGGCCAGAAGAGACAAAGAAATCATTGATTAATCAGATATATGTTACAACATTGCTCCTTGACAAGTTATGACAAGCGTGGAGTAATACTGAAAAACAAAATATTTGCTAGTGATGAAAAGCAGTATACAAAACAGCAGTTGGTCGCAAGCAAACATTTTGCAGCTATAAAGACCCAGCTGCTTTGGCTGACTAAAATGAAAAGGAACAATGCTTTAGGAGTTGTGAAAGAAGATCTCACAACTGATGGATTACATGGAAAAAAAAAAAAAAAAAGACTTAATTTTAAAGCATGAATACTCATAGTCCTCTTTTCATCCGTTTATAATATATCTAATTTCTCTGAGTTGAGAGTCCTAGGTAGGTGTGCCATGCACTAAATGAAAACCTGTTCATAGCTGTTGAAACCAGTTTATTCTGTATGCCTGTTTTTGTCTTTCATTAAATATTCATTTATTGATATTAGACTTATGAAAAATTTAGCATAATTTTAATCCTCCACTATATCGAGAGGAAAAATTAAAGGAAAAGGGCGTTCATCCAGGTTTATAGGTATGTGTGATACGGCTTGTGATATTTCCAGAAAACGACAATAATATCAGGAATCAAAGAAAAATTGTCTTGTGTATCACCTAAACGTTTAACTACAATATCAGTTTATGTTAATCATATTTCAAGAGTTGGGTTGAACATGCTGTAATTCTGTCATCAACCCACATGAATCAAAGCTTTATTTAATAACTGTAAAAGCTGCCATTTGCTACTTTTAAAATATCTCATTTCTCACGGCCTTTACTCGATAATGGTCACTAGAGTTACAAAATGCTAAAAATATCAATGTTCTTCAAAATCTTATTTGAGTTCTTACTGCAGAAGCTGAAACATCTGTAACAGTGTATGGCAGTTATCAGCTTCTTGTAATTTCTGGCAATGTTCAGTTAAAAAGGCTTTAAAAAGTGTAAGTAAAAACATTAGTGTTTTGACTACTTGCAAGAAACTGTTTTGTATACAATTAATATAAAGGAAACTGCCAAGTCAATCTCAACTTAAAATTCAGAGTTTTGTGTTATTTTTACTATATTTATTTTTGAATTTGTAAAAAAACAGAAACAAAACCCCACGCTGTTGCAAAACCTAATACCAATCAAATATTCCAGATATTTTATTTTAGTTACAATAGCAACGTATTGTTAAATTCAACAGATACACAAAATAATAAACAAGGAAGAGCAGAAACATCCCTGTGCAGTTAATATCTGAAAAACCCAACTAAGAGTCCTTATCCTAATTTATACAAGGAAAAATCAAACAAAATCAAACTGTAAGAACAAGTATTCTCTCAATAGCAAGCATAGAGAAAGTTCAACAAAAGTTTGACTCAACTCATATATGATGTCAGATATAATGAGAACTGGGCCCAGTCCTAAATCTGTTGAATAAATGGAAAAGTATCCTCTCAGAATAAAATAAAATTAGTCAATGCTATTTTGGTTATAGCATGAAAAACAATCAAACAAAAACAAAGAGAAAGATAAAAGGAGAGCAGTGAGGGATAACAGAGTTAATTGCTAAGTTTTGAGATTTTTTTTTTCCATCATATGTCTTCTTCCAAAATATCCTGGAATATGACATTGCCAGTGGTAATTCCCAGTGCTTAAACAGTTCTTTATATCATCAAAGCACAGTATACACACTGAAGTTCATAGCACTTACAATGGAAAATACAATGCACAACACTATACGGAGTCCAGAAAACTGTGGTCTTCACAAGAGGACTGAATTAAGGTTAGACTGTATGAATATTGGCACTTTCTATGTTTTGACTTCTATCTCTGTAGCCTTAAGATTGTTCTTTTAACTTACTTTTTATGGTCAGTGCACATAAATTTACTCCATAAAGTAAATTTACAGAATTTTCCACATGCACATACAATGAACTTTTTATATAAATTTTATATAAATTTTGTTTATCTAATCCTACTACTTGTAATTTCTTTTCAATTACATTTTTAATCTTTTAATTAGCAAAAGCTGTCAGTTAAAAATTTAATTAATGCTTTGTCAAACTGAAATTACATTATGTTTAGCACCCATCACAGATTTTTTTGCTGCCACACTTCAGCTGTAAAGGCTAAGACAAAGGCTGCTTTTCCTGTTTCACAAAATAGGACCATATTTTAAGGTTGTATCATAGGAATCATGACTATTGCTAATAATACAAAGTATAGATCTTTATTTGGGATCTGCTCCAAAGCCTGAGAATTCTGCGGGAATAAAATGACCACCATGTGCTTGGTATCTTAACTTCCCAAATGGATGTAATATCTGATGAGTTGTGTAATAAATTATCACTTAAACACTCTCTTTTTATTTTTATCTAAATATTAATCACAGAGTGACAAAGATGCAGGGGTCACAGAAAAGTCAGGGGTTTTAAATTCCATTCAGCTCAACCATATAACTACTACATAACTTCAGGAAAGCCATATCCTATTTACAACCCTGGTCCAATTGTACCTATTGAATTAACAGAACTGTTTGGAGTTGCTATAGGTACGGATTCTTCTGGATCTCATGGGAATGTGGAAACCTTAATTTATATGTATTCCCCCCAAATTTTCCAATAGCTCTGGTTTCACATGTGAAATCAATGACCAGCCGTGATCATCAATGAAGCACTGAGCAGACTGCGAGCTCTCCAGGGCATGGATTGCTTTTTTTGTTTGTGCAGTACTCTGTTCCCTTGTAACTCTGCTACCTGATTAGGCTCCTTAGGAGGTAGTGGAATATACATAAATAATAAGCAAGAGGAGACAATTAAAAAAAGATAATAATTGCTACTATTAATCTAAGAGATTAAGATGTAAACTACACACTTTGTATTGCGCTGCTGACTCCCGAGGGAGGTTTGTCAAAAGAGAACAAACACGCAATGTGCGCACTAGGCAGTGTCACTGAGCAGTGTTCCCTCCCCAGCTCAGCAGAAATTTCATCCCAGTGCAGAACGATGATTTACTTTGTCTTTCTTTGTCTTTTCCTTGGCTGACTTGTGAATTGTTCCTCACTTCAGCTCAGTCACTCAGCTTTCTTGCAAATGCCAGCTTATTTTTCACAACTATTTTTTCCATCCATGGGGGTTTTAACAAGCATGGATGAGTGAATGAGGACAGTTATGAAGGAAGTTCATAGTATAAAGGAAAACCCTGAAATTCAGTTATTAATTGGGCACCCGGTCTTCACATCTTTTTCAAGCCGACTAGTCTTTGCTCATTTGGACAATGCCAATGATGTCTTTCTAGGCTGACCATCATAAAGCCACTTGTATACAGTAGCATGGCTTTTCTCTGAGCTTGTGAGAGTGTGCCTGCAAGCTCAATAGGACTATTCACATGAACAGATGTTACTCAATGTGAATACTGGTTGTAGAATTAAGCCTGTCCTTGCTCTTCCTCTTGCTACAAACATCAGCTGCTCAGACATCCAGGCTCTTTTTTTTTTTTTTTTTTAATGGTTTTTTGCGATACACAAAGCATGTAAATGACAACTTTTGTAATTTTTTAAAAAGAATTCTCCTATCTTCCACTTACAAAAATTAATGTTTATATTCTCCTCCATATAGTTTCTTGTATGGATGATAATAAAAAATGTGAAGTCCAGTTAGCTGTTTGGCATGATATTTTGTGGCATTCACAGATAAACAGAAACTTCTATCGGTCATTTTAAAGTATGTACTTGAATGGATATGGAAGCACGTTGGACCAACATTGAGTTTTTATTTTCACACCAGGCAACAAAAGCTGATAAATCTACAGATTATGTTTGGCTTCACAGGTTTTATTTTCATCCCAACACAACTTTTGCCCCTAAAAAAAATAATATATATAACTTAAAAGTATGTAAAACAGTCTTAATCATTAAAAAAACCCCTAGGAATTATTAGACAGACACGTAACGGTAACAGTTATCAAATTTTAATACTAAATATCTCATAATATTTCCCTATTTAGCTATGATCATCAGTTTTAAACAAATTGTGACTGTTAACTATCTAAAATTACATTTGGTGTAAGAAACTCCCAACTTAAAAGCTGAAATGATCACTGTTGTACTTGCTTGTAGAAATAAATTAAACATTGTACTTGAAAATGAACAGTAATAATATTACTTTCCATACTTATTGCCATCTCATTTGAAAACTGAAGGTATTTTAGTTAGCATTTTACATTTGGGTGATGGCCAAAACTTGTCATTGATATTAGTATTTTTTTGACCGTTTAGATTTTTAAATCGCTCTCATTTGATTCTGTGCTGAAAGCACAGCTGAGGCTCAGAAATAAGTTAGAAAAGGTATAAAAATATCCTTTGATAATGAAAAAGAAAAATACCTGTAGAGGTGTGAGCTTCACAAGTAGCAACTATACAACCAGGTTTAAAGACCCAGTCAGGCTTGTGGGGCTTGTTTTTGTTTGTGTATTCTTTCCTTTTCTGTGTTTTATAAAAATCGTCAGTTATTTCCCTTGTTACAAACTGTGAACCCAGTAGCCTAGGAATAAAGACCTGGGAGGAAAACTTTAAGGGAAATACATTTCAGATACAGCTGGACCAGGTGGTCCAATCTGCCAGTTTACAACTAATTGGCAAACCATTTGCTCTTCTTCAGACCCCTGGTACATCACCTGTTCTTAATGACGTGTCAGAATGATGGCAAGTGGATCCACAATTTATTCTGACAGTTCTTTAAGAACCCTTGACTGAACATCATCTGGCCCTGCTGATTTACGTATATATTTAGTTTTTCTAGGTATTCTTTTACTTCCTTATCACTCATTTCAAATGATCCTCATTAAACATTACTCACTGTTCTTCCACGTTTTCATACTGAAAAAGAAAACAAACCTGAACACAGGGTGAAGAAAGAGGAGAAGAAAAAAATCCTTGCAAAACTTTCAAAACAAACCTTGATGAATATTTCCAAAAACCTGCAAGTTCCCTGCTTCTTGGTTAGTACCAAAACACCCAGTACAATGACTGCAGATACATGGATATGCCATCTAACAGAGCAAAGTGACTATTCCTGTTCAGCAGGTACAGACACAATTGTCAAGAAAAGAGAGAATCTGGAGCATTCACTATCCCCTTCCCTTCTCCTTCGTTGCCCACAAATTACTCTCAAGGGAAATAATCTGGAAATAGTACCAATAGTTTCTTAAGTACCAGTCATGCAACCATGGCCATAATTTACACAGCAAAAAACAGGGTAAGAAGATTCAGAATGACCCACCAACTTCTCCCAATCTAAACCCTTAATAAAAATGACAATTTCCTATGGTAAAGCATGCATTAGCTTTTTATAATCTACTATTTATGTCAGATTTCTTATATCACTGTCTTTCTGGAAAGTGCGAGTATTTTCTGGCCTAGTATTTTCCGTTAGCAAAATCCATGATACGTTCTTACTGATCTTCTCCTTTTTTTCTTATTTCCTATTAATTTCTTCTTTCTCTCAGCTTACAGAGAACCATGCTGGTACTCCTAGTACCAGAACTGCCATCTGCTGTGTCTTTGTTATTGTATCATTCATTCTATGCCATCTTCCATGTCCTGTCACCTCTTACTAACACTGCTTACTGGATCCTGGCACACCGATTCTTTTAATGTCGCAGTATCTTCTTTTCAAATGCAGTATATTTTAATTTTGTTTAAACTTGACTGGTTTATTCACTATTACAACAGATTGCTATCCACTGCATCTAAATTCTAGCATCTTGTTCAGGGGCACTGGAGAAGGAAGGAGCTGAGGACAGGAGCATATCCAACCCTTCTACAAACACACACCTGATTTCCCTGTCTCATCAACAGAGAGAGATCTACCTCAATTAAGTCTCAAGAAGATGCCCAAGTTAGGTCAGTCTCTCTCTTCATTGGCTGCATAGGGAAGTATCAAATGTCAAACAGTCCCTTCCACTTAGGATCTGATCTTTCCACCCATGTTACAAGGTGGACACTGGTGGATCAAAGTTGCCTTTTATTAGGAAAGAGAATTACAGCCACAGCAGCAGTACTTACTGATTAGCTCCTGGTACTAGGTGATACCCTCAGGGTTTAAACCATACAGAAGAGTGCCTACCAGTTTCCCCAGCATGCTGGGGGACTGTCAATGTGTAAGCAGAAAGATAATTGTCATGGCATTAGGAGGAAAGCAAGAAAAAGTATTTCTGAAATCAGGAAACATGGATCCAGCTCCATGCAAGTTGAGAGTGCAGAACCCAGACATCTTTCCTGGATGAGGAACCTAACTAGCAGTCCTTAGTGGAAAAGGTAAAGGACCAGAAAGGATTATCTGTGCTCCTGATTAGTACGGTACTTCGGTATCTCCCTCTCTGAACTGAGTCACAACAGAGCTTGAGGTAGGAAATACACTTCTATCTCCCCAGATTAATATTAGAAGTCACAGGCATTATCAGTAGCCAACCAAGCAGGTCGTTTCATGGGATCCCATCTATCTATTAATACTAATATTTTGATATTAAAATTTATTTCACAGAATTGACTGGATGACTTCCTCCTGCAGATCTTACCAAATGCCATGACCCATAGTGAAGTGTTATACTAAATACTAATTAATTTGAATAATCCATGCCCAAGAATTATGTCTTTAAACTTCTTGAAGGTCAAAGTTTATGTTGAAAATGAAACAGTTCCTAAATTAAATACAACCAAACTATCAAAGTCTGATGTGTGGTTATTATACTTTTACAAGTTGAACACTAGGATGAGATTTAAAATATGTTGTTTGACCCTGAAATTCCCTGCTTGTCATGTTTCAGCCTGGGCAATTTCTGTAGCTGGATTATAAACTCTTGGTACAGAGATAAAAACACTGAATTATTGTGTAATAGGCAGTGACAGTATAATACTCTACTGATCTGAAAGAACACTGCACCTTATGGTGGAAACAAAACCACTCCTTCAGCAAATACTGAATGAAAACAATAAGTAATACTGAACCGAGGGACACAGAATCATGCTGGAAAACAGTATCCCATGGTAGTGGGCAGCAAACCAGGTTTTATCCAACTTCCAAGTAGTAACATAGAAATGACACATTTTATGCTGTTCCTTTGTGTAATATGTACTGTTTGCTAAAACTGTGCTTTGGGACCAATAAGGACTAAAGAAGTTCTACCTCAGTACCTGCTATGCTGGTATCAAATTGTTCTCTCCCCCAATTGATCTGCATCATGTGTTCAGAAGAAAAAGCATGTATAAATCCATACACAGAATGACTATCAAAAAATAAGTGAATAAAAAAAATTAAATCAATAAGACACATAGTAACATGTTCCTAACTACAGTATACAGAGCTTTATTTTATAGAGCAGACATTTTCTATTGATGGAAACCCGGTTGGAGGAAGCTTTTGCAGTACAATGTATTAGTTTCATAGGGGAAAGAATTGAAGAAATTTTCCCCCAAAGAAAAGTAACGTAAAAGAGGGGCAGAGAGGAAGCAAAAGCATAAATACTCGTATTATACTTGCATAAAGAAAAGCATTTGAGAAAAATAAACAAACAAGCTCTGATCTCTTGACTGATCCGGGAAACAATTCAATTAAAATAATCAACATGCCAGATCTCCCTTCCTGATTTGCTTAAGTAAGTTTGCATTTGCAACTGTAGAATTAGATTGTGTATATATATGCGAGTGCTTCCCTCCACCTCTTCTCCCGCAGGGAAAACCAAACTTACAAGGGGTCATTTAGCAAATGTCCTGGGGGATTAAAGGACCCCAGGTTCCCAGAATTTTGGCTACATTAACTATAGGATTTGTATGCATCTAAAGGCAAATCTGCTCAGATTTAATTCGGCTATCTCTTTGCTAGCTCAGCTAACCAAACTTCAGTTGGGCCATGTGTAGTTTTGGTCAGGAATTCTACACTTGCTCCACAGTGGCTGTAATTTTTATTAGTTTCTATTCTGCCCAAACTAAGAAGTTGAAACATACATTTTATTGTATCATCTTTTGAAATATCTGTACAAATCAGATGCATATAAAAAAAAATAAAGTCTACAACATCTAACCTGGCTAGGAGAATGAAATATGGCATGATGTTATCTTTAGCACTTTGAAACAGAAATCCCTGACCCCAGTCAAACGTATATTAAAGCCTGATAAAGTGTTAAAAGCCTGTAACATAACTGAATGTTATATTCATGGTGAAAGATACATTCCCAGTCAGACAGACTAGATCATGTCTTTAGAAATGGGGAAAGAACCTGCTGCTTAGTGCGGCAACAAAAGAAGATACAGGAATAGCAGTGATGGCTGCAGCAGAGCACGCTGACAATGACGAGAGCATTCTCTGATGCGCTCCAAGACTTTCCCCACAGAGAGTACAGCACTTTGCTGAACATAGGAACAAAGTACCAGTAATATTACTGTATGCTACATTAGATTCCATCTACAATAAATTCATAACATAGTGTAACGATGTTGCTCAAGGAATAACATACAAAAGGCTAAAAAGACCTAGATACTGATAACCGAACAAGTGATGGTAACCCCCAAATTTCTGGATTATGTAGTTTTTCTATTTCACAGGAATCACACTGCTTATATTTATAACTTTCTTACATAACAGGATTTTTTGGTAATTAACACTTTTCTGAAAACATTATAAAAACTGTTTGTCTTCACATTTATTGAAACTTGATCTTTGAAATAATTTCCATTAATTCTCCAGTTTTCCCAATACGGTATTATAATTTCTATAAAGTTTTCAACAGATTATTTGATAATTGCATTTTCACTCCCTTCTCCCCCCCAAAGAAAAAGATCTTTTCCAAAAGACTTATTAATTTTAAGGGAACATAATTTGAACTAAAAAAATTGTAAGTATTTTAATAATAGTTACTTATACATGTTTTCCTATCCCATTTTTCACACACCACTAACATTCATAACTATTTGGCCTTTATATTGAAGATTTTAAACTTAAATTTTTGTGTCAAGATGGACTGAATCATGGGGAATTAAATCATGAACCTTCACATAGTATTTTTTATTTTAACAATATATAATTTTAGATTGCTTCTAACATGACACTGAAACCATGCCACAGCAAGGACAAAGATCTTAGCAAAGAACAAGCCATTAGAACTCAGTACAAACCATATCAGTCAAAACTAAACTTACAGTTTAGAAATGTGCTGCAACAGTCATTTGCAATAACAGTTGCGAATACTGTTAGATTTAGCTGAAAAAACATCACTGGTTTTTCACTTTCAGATCACTGAAAATCATTTTCAAAAAGAGCTGAATAGTGCCATTTCACCTGCTTACTTCTTCACTTATGAATAAACAAACAAATAAATGTATATTTACTCGATTAAAAAAAACAAAAGAGAAAACACCAGAGTTCATGCGGTTTAACTTTGTACAGGCACAGGCAGGATTCGTGGTTCCCCACCTGTGTGGAGCTGAGTTTCCCAAGTGCTGTTACAGAGCACTGCGAGGAGGTAGGAAGTGCATTTAGAGCAGCTATTATAGCACAGATTTCTCTGTTCTCTCTGCCAGAGAAACGTGGTATAAATGACCATGAAAGCTGTTCTCTGAGCTCTGCCAGAGGAACAAAAAGGCATGCAATTTGGATTTCTTGGATTTGGGAATGCTATTGCTGTTTTCTTTTAAAATACTATCCTACTTAAGGATCAAGTTTTTAATTTTAGAAGGCAATCTATCTCAGACAGAATTGCTTTGCAAAAGAAATTAAATGGAAGAAAATCTATATTGAGCACATAGGGAATGAGCATGTTCCCTCTCATGAAGCTGCTTTAATGAAGAGAGATAAGACATCAATTTACCTCTTTTTCAGTCTGCTGAAGTTAACCATACCTTAACAGCTCAGGGATCCTGGCTACCTCTTTGCCCCTATTGCAAGTTCTGGGAACCTTCATAAAAACTTATTCCGGTATTACCGTTAAGTATTATAACCAGGAAGAACTCCTTTTTATAACTATGCTCATAAGTATAGCATTTGAGCTTCCAGGTGAGCGGCACAACATTATTAAAAAAAAAATCTCAAAAATTAAGTTGAATATATCAAAAGGTCCCAGGTTAGCATAATTAATACTGAGGTTACAAATCTGACGTCTCAAAATCCTTAGAACTATTTATGTCTATAACAGGTGGATAAGTATTTGTATGCATATATGCTCTAAGTTACAGTGACTTAGTTCTATAATGCTCCAGCATACATACCCTCTCATACAACTCTGCTTTGGAAGTCTATATTTGGAAGTCCAATATCCAAATATTTCCCCTTTATACATCATCCACAGCTGTGGACATCCTTTTAAAGTTGTAAAAAAACCAACCAAAAACCCCCCAAAAAACAAAAGAAAACAAAAAAGCCCACCCAAACAAACTTTCAGATATTATGTGTATTAGCTTGATAGAGCAAAACAATGTAAATATGTTTGCATATATGAATATGTGGGTATATGTTCATTTGCATGAAGCGAGAAAGAAGGCAGAGAGGTGTAAGGACTTACCTAGGTCTCACTGCAGAATTTCTAGTTTTAAAAGCCTAGAGACTGTATTATGTCATAAGTCTCTGGGCTTCTTTGTGATTTCGATTTTGCAATTGAAACTGATTGGCTGGCAGACAAAGGGACAGAAACAGCTGCAGCTGGTATTATTGATTATTTCCTCAATTTAAAGGAAGTAAATCAAGAAGCTAACAACATTGAAGGACAAAGGCTAAGTTGTTGCTCTACATCTCTGGCAAAGCCAGCCACTGTCCACTGTAGCATGATCTGAATTAATTCATAAAATATAGCTATTATCATTTTAATGCCATAGAATGGTGTAGGAGTCATAGGGACCTGCCTGGTATGATGGTGAGTTTTTAATCTTATTATTTTTTTTAGTAAAAAACTGAAATCTCTAATATGGAAAGACAGTAAATCGAATATAAACATACTGGAAACTGCTTTTGGGCTGTTATCAGTAGCATGAACAACCTTCTAGCAATACACTGAGCTTATGATCATTAATGCCTACCCTGAGAGGTCCTGCCCTCTGAAAGAGAATTGTCTTCCTACAGAAAACAGAAGACAACACTGAAAAACCAGAAGATACATTATCAATCCATGACGGAAAAAAGAAAAAGAAAAAATCAAATTAGAGCAGGAAATGTGTAAATTTAGAAAAATGATACAAATGTTGTTTGGTTTGCCCCTCTTCTTTACCCTCTTCAATGTATTGACTTGACTTAGACACCCTTTTCTTATGTAGGGCTTCAATTTGAAGGAAGCAAAGCAGAAGAATTGAATAGAGCCTATCTCCATTAAAGAAATGTATGTTAATGTAGACGCATGGTATAAACAGCAGCATGGATATACCACCTT
The DNA here is from genome assembly GCF_000687285.1 of Phaethon lepturus. Lineage (NCBI taxonomy): Eukaryota > Metazoa > Chordata > Aves > Phaethontiformes > Phaethontidae > Phaethon > Phaethon lepturus. The sequence goes on along the minus strand of NW_010531376.1, from coordinate 47,107 downwards.
GGTGTAAGGTTAGGTTTGTACTTGCACAGATTCCTCTGGTGAACTGCTGGATGGAGTCCTCTCAGGCTACACAACTGTACCAATTTACCTTAGGTAGTAGGCGTTGCACTGTTTTAAGATGCAGGTTTTGAGCAAAAACAGCAGGAGGAATCAGATGCTCCCTTCCAACCAACACTTTTAGAATAAGTTTTAAAAATGACCAATACTGACATTTGTAAAGACCCACAGACAAAGAAAAGCAGATACTTGCAGGAGCCCCTTACCTCTGCCACTCAGCCATTCTCACAGCCTTGCTGTGATAAAAACTCCCCCACCTCCCCAGGCAGCCTATTCCATTTCTTCGCTCTCATTACCATTACAAAGTTTTCCTAGTCCAGCTGAATCTCTCGACAGAATTTAAGCCCATTACTCATTGTTCTGTTCTCCATGTACGTACAGAACAGATGAGCGCCTTCTGCTTTAAGAAGTTGGAAGCCATCCTCATGTTCACTCTCAGGCTTTCCAAACTGTGCAGGGATCTTTTAACGAAATGCCCTCTAGGATCTGAGATCCTGTTTAACTTACCATAAAGACTGGATCTGTGCATTACTGGATCATCTGAGAATAAATATTTTCTGCACAAGCAGATCTCAACATTTCTGTTGAGAACACCCAGTATGATGCCTCCTCCTACACCCACGGGTTGACTGCCTGTGTTCTCCATCTGCATTTTGTCTTACCCTCCTCTTGCGTTCCAGTCAAAGTATTCTGCCTATAACACTAAACTAAACAAGGTCAGGTTTTCTGACCCTGAGGCTAACTGGCACAGAATGGCTTCCTTCCATACAGCTAGTCTCTCATCCTAGATAACAGTATAGCTTTGTCAGTACTGCCTATTGGGAACAGTCCCTGGCCTGCGCCCAGATATTATCTAGGAAAGTTAGTTCTCCGGGGAGCAGTCTTGCTAATGAGCATGTGCCAGGGCTTGAGGCTTTTCCCTGTTTAATTGAAAGACATAAATGTAGCCAAGGATGTTGCCCCATCACGTTAGAGAAGTTTATGGCCACTAACTCTTTAGGATATGGTGTTTGGTTTCTGAGGTTAGCTACCATCCAGAAAAAGCACTTATGCCACCTCCAGACTGCTAGTTTTACTTCATAAATACTACAATACCAGACTATTTACATCTCCCCACTTCCTAGGTATCGCTTTTAGGCTAGCCTAGGTAGCAAGCTGTATATGCATCTATATCCATGTGAAGTCCCCTTGTTAGACACACCATAAGAGAATGTGAACGCGTTGTTCAGATGGTGAAAGGCCTTCATAAACCACAGCTGAGGAGCTGGTGGTTCCTGTTCTCCGTGTTAGAAAGTTCTTGGTATCTATGGATGGCTAACAGAGAAAGTTAAGGTAGGCTCTGCTGATGTGAATCATCTAACTGCATCAGGATTTTCTAACTACATCAGAAGGGCTTTGACTTTTCTGGCCTCTGCCAGTTCCCGAGAGGTAGAAAGGCATACTTCCCAAATGTGCTGAGGCTGATGGTATTATCCAAAGAATAGGCTGTAAAGACTGGACATGCAGGAGCTGAACAGCTCCAGATACTGAGGAAGCTGCAACTTGTGGTTATCTCTTGACTCTAGAAACTACCGTCAGCATTGAGGACAAGTCGCCTCCTGGACCTGCCCTACCACTTCCATGTGCTACAACTGTAGTACAATTTAGGAAGACAAACGTCTTAAAGATTTCTTCAGCCAGATAAGCTGTAATTGTTTATATTGTCTTGTATTTGTGGCTATTCCCACTGTTTTGATTTCTTATACTAATATTTGTCACCTATCAACATTACTAGAGATTTGGCTCTTGACCAGCGCTCACCTTGAGCATTTCACTTGATACTCTATTTGTATTAAAAGCAAATTGGTTGACTATTTGGGCTTGAATTTATACTCTTAAAACTGCCTCCATCAGTGTGATCTTCCTTTGGTTAGGAGTTCCACAGGTTTTCTAATTGTTGTGTAGAAAAACTTCCTTTGATATGTTTTGAACATATTTTAAACTGAGCACCTCACTTCTGCCAACTTTCTTTGATAGCTACTTGTTTCTCTATGAGAAGAGAGAAGGAACAGGCAATTCCCATTCATTCTCTGCAAGAATCTCATGATCCTACAGGCTGCTATCATAATCTCTAAACCTTGTCTTTTGCAGACTCAAAAGGCTTATTCACTTTTTCCCAGATAATCCATTCCATACTGTGGCCTTGATGTTTTTTTCTTATTATTACATTTCAAGTATTCTAAAATAAGATTTAACACTGTGTTTGATCACAGTTTGTGATACTCCAGATGATTTTGATAGTACTTGTTTGTAATACCCAGCAGTCAAATTCAGTTTTCAGTTAAACTTGTGCAACCGTACTAGTAGCTGGACTATTCACTGAATTTTGTAATTAAGCCAGCAAGGACATATTTCTTTAGTGTATGTGTCCACTAATACAGTATTTTATCACAATGATCTGGTGAATTCATTCTGAAATTTGTATAAAAGTGATTCGGGGGAGTGGATAAAGATAACTGAACATATGGGAATATGAGATCACTGGACCAAGCACAAATTAGGCACATTAAAGGAAAAGGACATGATTAAATGTGGGCAGTAGGTAACTGTACAGGATGGGAAGTTAGCTGTCACTTGTGAATAAAATAGGTAACCTTCTTTTGATAGAAAAGTGATTTTCAAATTGATATGTTCCCTTAAACCATTAAAAGTGTGTTCTCCCAGCTCATACAGAGACTGAAGGAAAGGCCAGAAAAACTAGAGATTTATTGTGCCCAGCTGACTGCACATGTCCTCCTGCTGCTTTCTCCATGGCTTCTGGAAGCACTGGGAGAGTGCAGCCCAGCACTGACACGTATCCTCAGCCTTCACCGACATCCTAATTGTTTATACACTTGTTACAAGAAGGTCCATAACAACATAAAACTGGATGACTGGAGAGAGCTACATAGACTGTAGTTCTGTAGTTCTGTCCCACCTACTTTGGACAACAGCAAAATTTCCACTGGTTAAACTGAGAGCAGGATGGAATGGATATGTGCATGTGTGAATGCAGATCCCTTTGTCTAATGTTGCTTTCACCTCTTCTGAAAAGACCTAATCTATTCTTGCATACTTAAAGAGGTATTTATTAATGTTTAGCTTCCTGTAGATAATTTGGCTGCTCTATGCAGCCATAAAATTTTATGACAGTAAACATGAGAGATGTGCCTAAATTGCACAGAAATGATTCTAGACTGCCTGTTTTATTTTTCTTTTATAGTGTCAGTCCCATTAAATTTACATTGGTGCTAATTTTACAAAAACTTTGTGTCAAAGTTATTAACGTGACAAATATGCTGAGTCGATTAATTTTAGCTATGCCCCCTGAATCACTGCATACAGTACTTTTCAGTCTGAAACACACATATATGGAAACTCTACAGCAAATGCTGCTATGCTTATCCAACTTCTGCAGTTGTCAGAGGAACCAGTGATGACAGCAAGAGATCATTAAAATGGGATTTTAATTGTTCAAATCTCAACATGACCATCAGAGCACAATGCCTTTCAAAATAAAAAAGGATGCTTATTTCTTAACATTTAAAAAAGTCTATAGTGGGGGCAAAAGAGAAATATATAGTTATTTAATAATATAGTTTACTATAAAAGATAGCTGAATATTATACTACTGAGGTCAGATGATATAACAGCTGCTAGACCTTCCCAGGTATGAAAGCAGAGCACTCATGTGGTTTACAGAGCGAGCTACAAACCATTCAGAATTAACATAGCACAGATTTCGATAAAGACCATGGAGAGAAGATTAAGATTATGAAGAACAGATATAGAATGGTATATCTTTTGATGAGGGAACATTTCTGTGTGCTGAATCAAAACTAAAACCTTGAATCAAACCAGGGATTAGGGTTTTTTACAGCCTATTACAGAACCATGCTCAGTGCCTACTTAGATGAACTTTCCCAGCCTGGAAGTTCTCAGCTGAAAGAAACAATATGAGGCTTAAAAGTTTGTACAAGTCAAAGCACTTTTTCTTTATATTGAAATTACTTCAAGCAAGCTATTTCTTCTTGCCCAATCTTATCCTTGTGTTAGAGTTTAGCATGACTTTCAATCGCCTCTGCCTGAGATAGTCACAAATGACAGGCAGGTCAATAACTTAATCTCTCCTGAATCCTATCTAACTGAAAACAATGCAAGTGAACCCTATTTGTTTGTTTATAGTCAACATTAACAAAAGTAGCGTGATTGAAATAACACACAACTCATTTCTTCAATACTGGAGTGTTAATTTTCTGCATATTTGCTCTGTAAGTATTTTCTCTTTGCCTACCTTCCCTTTCCATGTCTTCCCTCTGTTTTCCTTCATGTTTTGGTGGTGGTACTAAATTTGAGTTAAACAATGTTTTAGTTATAGGATCAGAAGATATGGTTTTCAGTTTTCCTACAGACATGATTCTTGTAAGATATTTTTATCTGTCTGAGGAAAATATTTTTATTTGTCTGAGTTCACAAAGCAGAACCTTGTTTAGTCTAGTAATAATCTAGAACTACATATCTGATCAATAGGTTACTTTGAACCCTAGCAAAAAAATGTTCAGCAAGTACATGTGTAGATTTTCTCCTTTTTAAAAAAATATATGTCCAAGGCAGACAGATACTTATGAAGTTCTGATCATACTGCAATGAAGAGACAGATCTGCCATACCATAGTATTTTCCCAGCAAAAGGATTAAATATTCCCAAATCTTATTTTCCTAATTCCTCTGTTTGCTTCCCCTCATTCATTTTGCATTCATCTTTGGCTTGCATTTGTTGCCTGTTACTCATCTACAGTGTAACGGTGCAGCAGCCACTGCATCCTTTTTATATCATTTTTGCAGCTTTTGTTTCCAACTTGCTGGTTTTTTAAACTTAGGTAAGCAATCAAGCCAAGAAAGGGTATGAATGCATAAAACAAAGTGTAGTTTGAACATCAAGCTTTTACAACTTAGGCAAGGTTATTGCTGATGCCAGAGAAAAGTAATGTTAAAAACTCCGCTAGTAAGTTTAAGGCTCAGAGGCACGACAACTGAGAAACACTAGGGATCTAAGCTGTAGGAATCATAACAGATTTCTGATGTCAAGGAATATAAAATACTTCACAGGCTATCTGGCTTTGCTCTGTAAGGGCAACAAAACAGAGCTCCTCCAAACAGGACAACAAACTCTTCAAGTGTAACCTTACAGAGACTATCCTTCTTTACATACAATTTCCCATGGGAAAAGGTAATTTAAGAGAAGTTTATCTGAGCCCAAAAGAGATCCTTCAGCCTCGCAACTATAAATCTTTTTCGGATGAACATCAGCATAATATTGTGCTATTTATTTCCTCTGTCATCATGAGTTCTCATCTTAGTTTTTCCTCCAAATACAGGACTTCACAGCTTCTTAACTTGGTTGACAACTAAAAGGAAGCAAAATTAAAATATTAAAAAAAAGCACCAACTTTCTTATGAAATAAACTATTAAACCCACAGCAGAAAATACTACTGGAAGAGTAAGTAAAGGAGGATTCTGAAACAAATTTAAATAAATGAAAGAAAGAAAAATATTAATTGATCTATGATTAAAGTTTCACAGGGAATAGAGACTTCGTGCCTCAAGACATAAAACAACCATAATTTGCTTGAGGTAAGGAAGTAACTTCATTTTCAGGTATTCATATACGCAACATTCATACTGTTGTGAGAATTCTTTCCATCTCTGTTCAGCAGCCAGCATAGGTATTCAGAAAAAGATGAGCTGGATCAATGAGTCAGTGACATAGTTTGATTATATAAGTTACTCTTCTAAGATTCTTGTGCTTTCCATATATAAAAGAATTCACTACTGTGCTAAAAGGCTCTGAGAAAAAGCATTTTGGAGCTCTATGTGGATATATTTATTGAATTGGAAACCCTATTGCATAAGCCAATTCTCTAGTCTCGGAAAATGTTAAAGGAAAAATAAACACATTGTCTGAGAAAACTATTAGACACATGTAATTGCACATACAAAAGTTAGAAAGGATGAGAAATCTAAAGTATATATTTGAGAAAGAGAGTGTCAAATACCCTTCTGCAAGAAGACTACCAAAAGTAAGGAGAAAAAAAAAGGAAATAAAAATAAAATACTGTGCAGCAGGGTATTTTACTAGCAGTAGCTGTAATATAACTAGACAGAAAAATATAACAAATTGCAGTGGATTATTGAACAGTTGTAATTTGTACGTTTCCACACACATTTACATAAAACCCAAGTGCAAGGCAAATCTTCATTCTTCAGGTCAGAATACGCAAGAAACGAAATAGATTTCATTTAGCTCAGTCAATGACCTGCCTGGAGGTTGACATAATTTTCCTTTACTGTTACTAGTCTCTGGTGGATACCAATTTTGACTTCATCTTCTACAGAATAATGTTTCTGTAAATTACTGAGCAATCCAGAATTGGACATTAGGTCAAATAAATCATCCAAGCCAAAACAGTTGTAAGACACAGTCCTTACACTGCCCTAGCAGTGATCTCCAGACCGGCTTTGTTAGAGAAGAAAGAATTCAGGCCACACGCTCAATATGTTCATCCTTCCACAGTACAGATTATTGGCTGCAACGTCTGGCTGCATTTGCAGAGTCAGATGCTGTCTTTACAGAACCAATGATAAAATCTACAGTGGCCAGGTTTTCTGTTTAGGTATGGGCTATTATTTCAACCAAGGCAGAGACCTATCAACCTTGCATCCTAGGCAATCTAGGTTAGGCTTTCACCAGAATCCCAGACCCATCAATGTCTTGAAATGGGAAATAAACCTTTAAGAAATAACTTATGACTATTCATAACTTACATCACAAATGGAACGGAGGAAAACTACTCTCCATAAAATGTAATTGGTGACCTCAGAAGAGCGCTATTACCTAAAATATAACTACCCCTCTTATGACTTCCCAAATCAATAATAATAAAGTTTGAATATGAAGTTAGACCTTCTGAATTCAATAGAAATGTCAGTGACAGTAAATTTTAAGGAGACTTCATACCCAAAGACATGAAAGCTCTTCAATAAACAGAAGAAAAAGTCTTCTGGCTCTGTCCCAAGAACACCTAATGTATCTTGAGTGTAGAACAGGCATGCTCAGTTGTTCAAGAAATCATCCGTCTGCCTCTCAGAATGAGACTTTCTTAAAAACACAAATATACAGCTTGGAGGAAGAGTCCTTTTATTCAGGTTGAGGTGCTGATGAAAGAAATATTTCCAAGTGTTCCTTTGTGCATACAGAGGCTAAAAATGTTCTTTTATGTTTCAGGGCTTTTTTTGTTGTTTTGGTTTTCTTTTTTTCTTATTTTTTTCTTTTTTTTTTTTTTTAAATAAAATGAAAGATATTCTTACTGCATCATGTGATTCCATGATCTGGGGACTGAAGAAAAACACCAAATGTCTTGAGAGCTGGCAGCTCTGAGAGTGTTACAAAACAAGCCCCTGAGCCAACTAGACTGAGAGATGTCGGCCTCGCACAGTTGCTATAGCGTAACGATAAATGTTTAAGTTAAATGTCTATAGCACAAGGAAGCTGCCTCTTACTTCAAATGTTTATGTAGAAACTCAGTTAGGATAACAGCAGATGCCACGATATACAGAGCTCTTATGAGAAAACGTGTTTCACGGTTCCCCCAAAGAGGACACGGCGGAGCTCTGGCTCTGCTGGCCCACAGCCCTCTACATCAACCAGCAGCATATCCGGGCAAGCGGAAAGGTGAAGGCAGAAGGCACGTGTTATCCTACAAATATGTAGCAACTGAGGTGCACTAAGCACTGTCACTGTGTTAGGAGAGCATGCTTGAATCTGGTTGGGGCAGAGCAGTACTGTTCCGATCCAAATGATGAACTGTACCGAACCGTTGCACCCGTGCTGCGTGCTGCACTGAATTTTGTTCCAGTGGTTGCTATATATATGACATGAAATCATTCCTTAAAATTCAAATTGCGGTTTTCTTCCCCCACCAACTTTTTTTCCCCTCCAGTGGAATGGGCAGGGGAATGAAAAAACAAAGGAAAATAAAAATTGCTTAAATAAAAACTATTTAATTCCTGTGCTTGCTGGCTTGTCTTTGTTACTCATTGAACAATTGTACTGAAATAAATAGAACTACTCATGCCAATTAAGAAAACAGAATTTGGGTCATTCTCTCATTTACTTTGATCTAGAAGATTGCTCTGCTGTGAAAATGTGGTCTCAAAGCATGCTAAAGATAAAAACCCACATAGCTGTCAGCTGAAAGAAATGCAAATTTTACCTGTGTTGAGTACAAATCCAAGTTGAGAAGCGATTGAAAATCTAGTAGCCAGCTAATAGTTCCATTGTGTAGGAAAGAATGTTTCCAGCACAAATGGAAATATTTTGCTTTAATAACATTGAAACTTTTTTTTTTTGATACTGGAAAATCTGCTTTATTATATAAACAATGTATATATTTCATGCTGTACTTTTTTAAAAAAAAATTGTGGTATAAATACCATAAATACACTTCAACATTATCAAAATATGGTAAAAGAGTCGAAATGATTACAAGGGTTTTTTTTTCATTTTAAATCTTACTTAAATCATTTTCATAGTATGTATTTTATATGAAATTTCAGGTGAAAAAGATATTGCAGAGAAGTTTTTAAATGGAAATTTGATACTACTTCCCTGTACTATTAATCCATTGCTTTTACTAACCGGGGTTGTAGATTTGCTAGCGATGCAGGAAAGAAGCAGCAAATGCTTATTATTTTCTTGCTGATAATCTTGAGCTTTTCTTGTCTTCATGTGCTGAAATCTGTCAGTGGTGTCCTAATACTGGTGAGATAAGTTCATGTGTTTACTCGAGTGAGGATGATAATGGGCTTGCCTATCAAAGTACATATTCTCTCACATAAAATGTCTTTTTGCTGTTTTTTGTGTGAACTTGGTCTAGCTCTGAGGTTGATTATTTTTCATAGAACTGTGGGCAGGCAGTCAAGTGAGCCAGCTCCAGTCTGAAACTCTTGGAAAACCTGCAAACAAGTAAGGGAGCAAGCATCTACTACTCCTTAGTGCTCTTCCCTGTGATCCCAACTTTTTTTGTAAAGAGAAAATAGTAAGAGTTAATTACTAATACTTCAGATACAATGTACTATTAAATGATTCAGTTGACATTAATGCTTTCCTTCTGACTTTTTCGTGCTATGACAAAGAGGGATCAACCATTGAGTCACACATTTAAGAACTTTTAAGGGTGTGTGTTTCGTATAAATGTGTACATATATAAGTTCATGTTTTATGCCAATAATGGATACCCTGAACTATAAATCTTATTGAATATTTAAATTACATTCATGAATTGATGGGGTGTCACAGCCTGAGAAGCTGATGCAAGTATTTATGAGAACATTTAGTACCTGTGCAAATCCAGTGAACACAAATTGAAAACAACGCGACAGGGGTCTGTTCTTAAAGCTAAGGACACACCCAACTATTTAACCAAATCAAGATCTACATAGGGTTGAATTTGGTTTGAAATTGAAATAAGATCACAAAGGCTTTTATTTAAAAAAACCTATTCGGTTGGAGAATTGAATTTTGAAAGCACTTTAAGAACTTAGAGGAAAACAGCTCCGAGTAATTACATAATATGACATATATACATGATTTCAGGAAATTAAACCTGTTAAAGTACGGGGGGTGAAAAGGGGAGGAGAAAGGGCACCTTCATTACAGTTACTTTTAGGCATTTAACGCCTGAAGTCAGTTTGTTTGTCACTCCGGGTCCTCCCTACGACAAAGGGAGAGAAATGGAAAGTTCCAGATGGTGACCCTGTATGAGTCTCAAAGTGCTTAAATACTTATGATTTCTGCCTTCCCAAGCCTTCCCTTAATGATCCTGAAAACACATGGTGTCTGCAGACACATAGGAAACTCATCACACCCTATGAGGAAATATGCCATCAGTAAAAGACACTGCTTACCACACCTCAGTTCAACTTTTATAGGCATACAAAAAAGGAAAGAAATGAGAAGAAAAAAAACCCTCCTGCTATTAATTTTGAGAAGAATTATGAAGAAACCACTGCTGAGAAGTACACAGATTTTAGAAGCTGGTGATGAATAAACACATATTTCCAATCCAAAAGGAATTTCTACTGATCTATGTTTCCAGCATAACCCCTCCTCCCTTTGCATGCTGCAATTAGCAGCACCAGAAGTGACAGTTATACCTACAGGACAGTAAATATTTCACATTAATCTAGAAAAAAATGGGCAAAGTATTAGGAATTGAGAGACTAATTTTAGTAAAGACAAGAAATGGTTGGAGACTGAATGTGAAAGGCCACTGAATAACAGGTGCAAAGCTCTAATGGAAATAAGGTATGTGACAAGGATGGTTTTTAAAAGTAGTTATAGCACAGCACCAATTGTGCTGTGACAAAATTGGTTTACGTTTGATGATGTGGTCATTGTTGCTGTCGAACTAGCCTCTGCAGGTCTCATTGTACTAACTGTCAGTTACCAGCAAAGGAAACAGTTTTTTGGGGCCCATAGAAAAGAAAGACGAGGCTAACGTACTATTCATTCACAGGATCAAGGAACAGTGGGCTATCAAACAGAGAAAATGTTTGTTGATTCATGATTCAAAGGCAAAATTGAACCTATGCAGATGGAGGTCACTGGGAATTGTTCTAATTAGCAAAGTGCAACAAGATAGATTATCTGTTTCTGCTTCCTCTCCCAAGTGTCCAAATATATCTCATCAAGAACAGCTGCCAGGAAATAAATAAATAAATAAACAAACCACGTGAGATAAAAGTGTCATGAAAACTAGCAAGAACCAACTGCGACTTCTTTAGAATCCAGAGCTGTGCTTTGCTATGAATTCCTACCAAAGAAAGAGTCATGAACATATCTCTGCACCAAAGTTTCAACATAAATGCAATTGGAAGTGTATTCCTATAAATTTAATCTAGCTGTTGTTAAAATTAATGAAAGAATCTATATGTAATGAATACCAAACTGGTATACACAGATATATGCTCTCATTAAACCGGTAGAGAGTTATGTAAACAACATATGTCTCCAAGGCATTGTGATAGACGTACAATAGCAACTCCACTGTTGCCTTACTCTTTACCTGAAACTGATGCTACTTGAAGCCAAAAATTCTCATAAAAGCCACTATAATTTGACATGTTAAAAAATAGGCTTCCACAGAAAAAAATGAAACTACTCTCCCCTATCTTTATGACATAATCATAATTCAAAACATCTTATACTATATATAAAATACCGTTATGAATGTGTTGATTTTGAAACTTCACATCACACAGAAACATCATTTATTATGGAAGGTCAGAAAAAAAACCAACCTGGAGTTTACTTAGGAAAAAAAATCCTAAATAAATAATTCATACTTGGATGAACTGAATTCTAGTCTTTTAGAAGGTGCCAACAGATGGTTTACATTTATAGAAAGCGCACTTGCTGACTTTGAAACAGAAATTAAAATTCATAAACTATATCATTAGCTCTCCTTTGAAGCACCATTATGTTTACGATGAGGATTTGGATTTTCCCAGGTGAACAGTCTTTAATCATAATTTTACTAAGGCAAACGTGCAACATGTTACTCTTTAGCTACTGTTTTATGTTTGTAGGTTCAAAGTTAAACTAATCTAATGGTCAAAACACAAACTGAGAAACATGGAAGCTGGGCTAGCTTGATGTTTTCAGCTATTACAAATTTCAAAGCAGTTTTAGAATTTTCCCATTCCTTAAATGAAGGACACTGTACTGTCCGTCATTTGTGGTAGGGGTTCATAAACTGTGACTTCAGTTTAGAATACCCTGCTTGCACTGAACACTGTAACCACTACAACAAGCAGTGAACTTGCAGCTCATGTAAAAATGGGCATGGAGTTCTTCTCAGTTAATTTTAGTAATTCCCTAGTGTAAGCACAGCCAATATAATAGCCTGGTATTATTGCAACACTTCATTTTTAGCTAAATGTTAGCACCTAACAGGGTTATGATTAAGGCTTACTTTACACCTATAAAATATACAGCGATTAGCTTTCATTAAGTATTGTCATACATCTTTTTCCTTGCTCCATAGCAGATTTACTGTTTAATATCTATTTTTTGATATAGCAGAGCAATACTAAGAGGCATGGGAGAATCCCAGTAGACGGGAGAAAAGTTTGCTGTCACAGGGTCAGACATAGGTCAGAGGAATTCTCTTTTTCAGTAGAAGGCTGTTGAATTTAAAAATAATTTAATAAGTAAGCTCTGTCAAAAGAAAGTTGACAAAGTAAGAACCATTAAGAAAAGACTGTCTACATATTCAGTCCACAGCTCACATGCCTTTATACATTTGGTAGCATTATATATCACCCTATGGTGATGCACCTGTTGAAATCAACAGTCACTTAGTACTTGTGGGCAGATATGAACAGGCTTCCCACAGTTAAGCACCTAAATGAAGTATCTAAATGAGGAGATGTGTGTCCCTAGGATCGCCTTTTCCAAAACATAATTACATGCAGGAGGCAATAAGCAGCACAGAGCAGCCTAACATCAGTACCTAAGTTAGGCAATGGAAATGCCCCTTGTTCCTAGAGATCATCTCCAAAGATGTCTGCAATCCATTAGGTTTGCATGGCGCTTAGGCATCTCTTAATTCTACCCTCAGGTGAACAAAGTTTAATATTCCTCACACTAAAATTTAGAAAGAAGATTAATTGTAGTTATTTCTCATCTGAATTTCCATAGCCGCAGAATGCTATCCAGGGCCTGGGCAGGGGGTATGCTAGGCACTATACAAGCAAGGAATAAATGTTTATTCTTGCCACTTCCGTGTGTGGTCAGGTTGGGTTTTTGTGTTTCATGAATGTCAACCTTGTATATGAAGAAAATTCTAAAGGACAGATAGTGTTTTTCATAATCCTTCTCACTGGTCATCCTGGCCTAGTCAGCCTAATGAAAGCATTTCTTATCAGTTAATGTGTAAACTGAAAATTCTTGATCTTCTTAACTAACTTCTCCTAACTATAAGCCATCAGTATGGTGTAACCCATGAAAAAACAAATGCAGTCCCAGGTACCAAGGAAACATGTGGAAGAGTGAATGTTCATGTCGCAGAAAGACTAAAATTAAAATTAATAATCAAGAAAGATCAATTAACTGGAAGAGAGTGGAATTCTTAAGATGATCTGAAAACAAAAGAATTCTTGGTTACTCTGTATGAATACATCAAGGCATCAAGGGACTTGGAGAGCTTGCAAAGTTAAAAAAACAGTATTGTCATAAGAACTATGGGTCTGGACACCCAGATGGAAAGGCTTAAGAGATAAGATGGCAGCGTTAAATTAATACATTAAGTAATTTCCACATAACCAAGCACACCATGCCACCTATAAAACTGGGTAGATTCTCCTTCAAATGCCCGAAGGATTTGGTTCCATCTGTAAAATCTTTCTTATTTTCTGTGTAAGACAAGGGGGCAGCAAGTGTCAAAAAGAAAAAAAACAACAACAAATAACCTACAAACAAACAAAAAACCCCACGAAGCACCTGTAATTTGGGATTTTGAAGACTTTAGTTTTATCCAGTGGGCATAAGATTGACCAACAAAACTCATATCCCTTTCATATGCAGTAGATCTTTATAGCTTTTCCTCCACACTGCATCACTGGCAAACTGAGGTGACCTACACAGTCACTTAAACTCAAACATGCTAAAAATCTAAACATTTTATCTATTCACTTCAGTATGTGGTTTTGATACTGAAATAAGGATGGGGAAAACCCAGACTGATTGCTACTAAGTCAAGTTTCTTCCTGATATCCAACAAAGACATATAACATTCTTAAAACATCTCGTTTACTCTAAGTACCAATATGGTAGACTATTAGGGATGCAAAAACTAGAAAAGAGTCTGTCTAAATTGTTGAAGAATGGATAATAGAATCAACTCTTATTTGGGGGGGAAGGGGGTGTCTCCTAAATTTCCTGATATTTTCTTTCTATGTATTCTGCAAGGCTCCCTCTGCCCTATCAAATATCCCATCATATTAAATCGTGTGGAAAATGGAGTTTGGAGAGGAAAAGAGATTCCTGAGAAGCACTCCAACAGAAATAGGGAATGGTCACCACCTCTAGATCACTGAATGTTATCTACACCTCAAATACTGTGTTCAGTTTTGGGCCACTCACTACAAGAAGGATGTTGAGGTGCTCGAGGGTGTCTAAAGAAGGGCAACGAAGCTGGTGAAGGGTCTGGAGTACAAGTCTTATGAGGAGCGGCTGATGGAACTGGGGTTGTTCAGTCTGGAGAATAGGAAGCTGAGGGGAGACCTTATCGCTCTCTACAACTACCTGAAAGGGGGTTGTGGTGAGGTGGGTGTCAGTCTCTTCTCCCAGGTTAACTAGCAATAGGATGAGAGGAAATGGCCTCAAGTTGCACCAGGGGAGGTTTAGACTAGATATTAGGAAAAATGTCTTTACAGAGAGAGTGGTCAAGCATTGGTCCAGGCTGCCCAGGGAGGTGGTGGAGTCACCATCACTGGAAATGTTCAAAAAACCTATGGACATGGCACTTCGGGACATGGTTTAGTGGGCATGGTGATATTAGGTTGATGGTTGGGCTTGATGATCTTGAAGGTCTTTTCCAACCCTAATGATTCTGTGATTCTATGGGAGAGATATCACACAAGGACTCAGGGTCATAATTCTGTGAATTATTCAGATCATTTGGATATATGGAGAATCATTCTGGTTACTGCAGGAATTGATCTGGTTAAAATCAAAGTGGTATGGAGGTACAGTAAGTAATACAGCATAAAGAAGTAAATAGAAGATCATTGTCATTAATTAATTTGAATGAGGTGATCAGTCCTTTGTGACAGGATGGTTTTTCACCTAAGAGTATGAAACCCAAATTATTCTGTCAAAGTGCAACCTGAATTTTGCTAATTCTTATAGTCATGCTATATTTACCATCAATAACAAGCCCCAGGAGAGCTTATGTATTACACTCAGACGTGGATCAAGTCCTTCACTCTCCACTCTCCCATGCACTATTCAAATGAACACATTTTCCCCAAAAGGCTTAGCTTTATTCTGGAGAAGAAATACAGCTTTTATATACTATCTGAGAATTATGGGGTCTATCATTTAAACAACAACAAAAATAAAAATTAACATTGCTTTTGCTGTAAATTGCTGAAATATGAAAGCTGCTTTGTATGACCAGCTTAGAGACTGGTGAAAGTAAAATATAGCCTGGAGCAAAACAGTTTTCTTCAGACTGTGTTTTGGTACCCAAAGCCCAAGGCATTGTAGCCAATCAGAGGAAGTAGTTATTTCCAATATATTTTATAAATACTACCGAGTTCAAGCCTGCTATCATTCCCTTGGGGTTTTTATGCACTGGAGTCTTTGTAAACTAATAAAAATGATATGCTATCATGAAAATGAGAATGAGCTGTGGCCCTTGATGGAAAATAATGGAGAAGCTCCCAGTTCAAATAGTTTGATAGCGAAGCTCATTCACAAGGCCTTCAGGACAACACAGTTGGGGTTTTTTTTTTTAGTCTATAAATATCTTCCATGACTAACGACATACACAACACCAGCAATATATACAGTACTGTTTCTGTTACCTGCTCAGTTTCAGTGATTCTCAAGAATGTTTTGCACAGAATCAGTCCTCCTCACTGTCCTTCCTCTTAGACAGTGAGACACACTGGTCTGAAAACATCTGGAAAGTTATCTGCCTTGCCTTGTCAGCAGGCCTCAGATGTGGAAACAGTTTACTTTGTGGGCTACTTGAAAGATTAGTCTGCCGTGCGCAGGCTGTCCCGTACATAAACGACTTTGCTGGACTGTTTGCACAGCGACATAAGTGGTTTCTCTGCTATGAGATCAGAATATGAACGCTTCCAAAGCTCTGCAGCATTTCACTGGGTTAGATTCAGGTCCATTATTAATATCTAATTTCCTGACTGATATTAGGAGCCTCATTAATACTCTGAAATTTGACCATTAATATCACATATTGGTTGTTAAAGAACTGAAAGTTTCCGATCCTTAAAATAATTTTTTCCCTTAAAATTCAAGACATATATTTATATGTCTGGGACCTAAGCTTCCTGGAACTCAGAGAAAATTAGGTAAACTAAACAAAACAGCCTATTCATTGTTTGCTTGTAGAGAGACCTATTCAAAAGAAGAGATAATATATTGATTAGTGTTCTTGAACAACACCTGTAAATTACTGTGTTGGAAATCTGCCTGTTACTAAAAAGGTTATGAATAGCATAAATAATTTCATGTGCAATCTGCCTTATGTAGCTTCTTATTATATGTTTTATACTTTTTCACTTAATAAGGGGACAAAATATGGAACGCTGTTGAATGATTCAGTTTGCGGTCACTCAGGTGCAACCTCTTTGTCTCTCCTTTGTCCAGAAACTTGAGGGCTCTTGGCCTGCTTGAATGAGTGAGTATAACTTTCCAGATACAGACAAATAAACTTGCAAATATTTTATTTGCCTGGTAGTAATGATATTCACAAACATATCTCCACTGAAAAATTAAATAGTCACTTAACATTATTTCTAGTCTGGACTCGTTTTTGAATGGTGAATGCTTCACAGGTATATTTAGCCTTATGTTTTTAAATATTTCATATGCTGGCTTGCACAAACTATGTATTGAATATTGACAGTGCTGTGGAGAAGAGAGGAAGAAACTCATGCCCACTTCCCCATAATACTGTTCTCATTATCACAAACAGTCCTAAAGCACATTTATTTTCCCAAATCATATTAGTATTGCTACAACTATATAGCTATACCTATAGCAAAAACCACACAGAGTGACTTTGACTGGATATAACTTGGCCATACTTGCCAATTTCTATTTAAAAAACAAAACAAAAGAGCCAAAAAACTTTTCCAAAGGATCACAGAGAATTTGCTGCTTTTGGAAACAGAAGAGAACCTCTTGATCTTTCTGTAGGAGAAACAGGTATCTTTAGCAACACGGCCACCAAAGACTTGTAGTCATCACTGAGGAGCTCTGCAGCATATTTGATCCGCTGTACAGTGAAGGCATGAGCAGACGTTCCAGATGGTCTGGTTACCTCAGCTGCAGTTGCTTTGGTCCCCACCTGCTCTTTGTGGCCTGTCTTCAGTGTAGGGCTGGGTACAAACAGCTGGGAGGGCAGAAATTTCTAGGACCGCTGCTGGAAAACTATGTGTCTGTCATGGCCCGATTCAACTGAGTCTCTCACCTGGTTTGCATCATATTGACACTCCCACCCGCCCAATAACTCAGAACGATTTTAGCATCTGGAGGCTTTATTAGCATTCCCTTCAGAGAACAGTCAGACAAATGTAAGTGAAATATTGACACATTAAGGAAACCGTTAGACTGTAGGAAGAAGGATTACTACAGGAAAGCCTTTCAGGCTTATCTTATGCCCCTTTTAGACTGTCCTGACACAGCTGCATTTGTGGATGGGCTATAGGGACTTCTTTTGTTTCATCAACTACGTCTTCACAAATATTTCTGAAGGCAATATTCCTGTCAATAATTAATCCCAGTTATTCATGACCACATCTGACTCTCTGAATAACAGGCATGATTATAATCTGAATCATCTGATCTACTTCAAACATCTACATCAGGAGCACAAGAGGAACCATGCCCTGGTTAGGCAGACAGCTCCTCTTAAAAGGTAGGTGTGATGAACATCAGAGCTGATCACTATGCCAAGGTTTGCCAGACCTAGACTGTATGACTAAATAGGTCTACTTGTCTTCTTCAGTATCCACTGTTATATTTTTGGGGGTCTTTCTCTGCCTAGGTCTTACCAATAATATGAAGTGTAATTAGGAAGACATCTTTGCTAGCTCTTGAGGGCAGATATCCTTACAGTGGTAGGAAAGAACTGTCAATCACACATAACAAAATAATCTAGGTATTTACTGCTTGCTTTCTAAAAGAACTACATGGTATTCACTATAAAAATGAATGGAAATAACTGGTTTTTGGATTTGCTTCTAATAATAAGGTATGCAGTAATAACTCACCAGTGTGAATTAGGAGCTGTGCTTTCTGCGTAGGAACTTTAGCAGCAGAGATAATTGTATTTCTTTTTTATTTTCTCACTCATTTGTATAATATTTTGATTTATACAAATTTAAGTACATAAATATGTAGATAGATAAATAAATATGTAAATAGAGGATATTCTGCCTTCAAACATCAGCATCTATTTCTGTACAAAGAGGGGATGATTTCTGAAACATTCTTGCTAATTAATTCAAGAATTTTCATAAGAGTTAAGCATCAAACCAACATTGTTTCCTAATTTTGGGTCAAACTATTAAATGAGTTTTGACCAAGTCTTTCAAACCTAATTAACAAACTAATTTTAAGTAGACTTGCATGTGTTTAATCATACATGCAGTCAGTAATGCAAAAGAAATTAAGGCTGAACAACTTAAAAAAAGAAAGCATGGAAAAAAGCAAATTTCAAAACTTATTAGAAATCTCAAAAGTAAGAATAAACAACTTGTTTGTCTAAATAAGAAATACAGGCAACAGGATTTTGCCCGTATGAACACATGTACTGTTGTTGTATACACTTTTGGAAGTGAAAGACTGTTGCAAGACTGCTTTTAAAACATCTAAAGAAATTTAAGGCACATCTTTCTTTCTAACAAAAAAGGTTTTTTGGGTTTTTTGTGTTTGTTTGTTTTTTGTGTTTTTTTTAAAGCATTGTCTGTAAGCAGGTTGTAGATAATATAGATATACATGCAGAGTTTTTCGAGGAAGCTGCGTGTATTTTCTTTCAAACAGTTCTTCAGAGACCTCTGCAGTTGCCAGCAAGATTGGCTCTTACCACTGTCATTCTCTTAACTATGTCTACTGACATTCCACTTTCGTCTTCAAACCAGATGTCATCCATTACAGAGAACATTCTCTCCACAGGTGCATTAGTGTCTCTGCATGCCAAAACAAATTCAGCAAGGAGCAGGAGATTTTAGAATGTATGTAAATAATTAAAAAAAAAAAAAGAAGCCATTTTCACCCATCTTTCAGTGAGCTTTCTGCACCCAAAACCCCTTGACTGAGGTAAGGAGAGAAACCTCCAGCTAAAGGCAGACTTACATTTCAGAATGTATAAAGTCTCCATTATTTAAAAATAAAATAAAAATTAATTTACTCTCCCTGTGGTTTTGGGACTGTGTTCTGCATGTTACTAAGAAGAGTCATGATTTTGGTTTAAGAAAAAACTCAGATTTGAATATCAATGACCTAGTAAACCAATACTGCAGAAATATGTTTAGTACTGAAAGGGAAAAAAAAAAAAGTACTTTTGAAGAATAGGCTTGTGTAAATCTGTGTAACTAAGTTAGTCCAAGTAACGTGATACTAAAGTTGTAATATACCATAATGTAGATGATTTAAGCCTTCATGACAGTAACTGAGGCTGCGCTGCAAGTCAGAAGTCCATTGAAGTGCTCTTATATCAGTGCCTTAACACTGGGCTATCTGCTTAACCAGCATAACCATGGCCAGAACTCTATGGAAGTCAATGGGACTGGGACTGAAATTTTCACGTCAAATGAGACGTGCCCCTGCTTGTGCTGCATTATACTGCTCAGACATCTCTCAGTGCACTCCCACTAACGCGGATCCTGCCACCCTGCAAAGTAAGCTGGGGTCTGTACTTAAATGGCAATTCCTTTTTAGACACTTGTAGTTTATGCTAAAAATGCTGTTGTGTGGAGAGTGAAGGAGCCCTTCCAGTGCTGTTAAATCATACATTCAGCAATTCTTTCTGTGTAGAGGCCTATATATTCAGTGCTAATTACTGCTGACACTGCATGGATGCAGTTGCTGATGGCTGTGATATTAGTATAAACACAGTCTGTAATTAAAAGACCATGGCTCTTCCTATACAAACATTTCTTCCTGAGTATCTCACGCAGTGACGCAGATTTCAAAATCTACTTGGTATGTCAGGGGGGAATTGAAGGAACACCTCAGTTGAAAGCACACAGTTTTTAGACGTTCTTCACTTTCAGTCTACCACAGTATTTCTAACTTTTGAGTTGGTGAATTTTTAATAGTAAATAATGTATTACCTCACTTCCAAAAATCCAGACAAATACTTAAATTCTGCTTTTGCTATTCTTCTTTCTAATGGGCTGCAAAAATTGATAGTGCCATCAGTTTCAGGCAGTTAGAACATATGAGTACTATCCCATAGGCATGAGATATTCCCCCCTCCCCCAAAGAAATACAATTCTTTATGACTTTCCTTCTACTTTTTGAGTCTTTAAGTCTGACGGTATTTTTCTTCACCCAGAAGAGCCAAAAAACAGCTCTTCCTTACCGAAATCTGAGTTTTTCAGAAGACCTGGCAATCTCAGTGCAGACTACACATGGGGCAAAATAAATTAGGAGATGCTTGGTCTTCTGTGAAGGAGAGAGGAGAAACAGCAGGGACTTCACCTGCTAATTCCAGAAGACTACTAAACCATTGCATCAGTCTTTCTCTTGGTGTGAAAGAGCGCTCACTTTTTATTCTTACTTCCAGTAGACTGATAGATGACTTTCAAGGTTTTATTATTGTGGAGAAAAGTGACAATAATTTTGTATTATGAAGGGACACAAATTAATCTCCTCTTATAAGAAGAGTTTATTACATGCCACTCAGATATGCAACTTCTATCCCTGGACTGGGGAAAAATAATGTAAAAAATTGCAGGAATGTACTTGGTTCTCAGTTGGGGGAAAAGGTGACAGTGTTCCGAGAGCCTTTCCTGCTCACAGTCTGTTAGGTTGGAGGGTTATTATTATTCTTAGAGCCAGAGGATGTGGACATCTGTCAGCTTTTTTCCTTCACATGTGCAGCAACTGTGTGTGGTCCTCTAAATGAAACTATTAGCTATGCAGTTCTGTATTCATGTACCAGTTCTGAGCAGGCTGAACTCATGCCAATTAGAAAGCATTTTGTTATGGGTGGGTGAAATGGGGATACATAAATAGTATAAAAAAAATAAACAACTGCTTTAAAATAATTTTTCTTAACCTCCTCTCCAAATTTTAAGTTTGGTCTTTTAAAAATCAAAGTATACACTAAATTAACAGTTCTATTTTTAAAATGCAAGCTTGTTTTACAGCAGCATGCTCCACTGGATGATAATCACTGTACGAACAGCTGCTGTGGGAGGTCGGGGAAGTCAAAGAAGAGGAAGAGTAGCCACTGACATGAGAAGATTGGTGATCTCAGGATGCAGTTGGTTTAATGCACAAAATCTTCATTGATAAGAAGATTGCATTAATAGAAAGGCTACCAGGAACCAATGTTTACATACAGAAGATGTTACAGGGCTAGGGATAGGCTACTACACTCCTTAGTAAGTATCCTGTGACTGCACAGGTGTTTATGAAATACTTGTTGGGAGGTTGTCAGCTGATGCACAACAAGCACAAATATGCTTTGTAACACTGAATTAAGAGATTTACTTTGTTTACCGGTTTAAAGAACTTTTCAGATTACAGCAGCCTTCAAGATTACATTCAAAACATAGCAACTGTAAACAGAAATACTTTACAGCATAAATCTTCATCTATCATCACGTACAGCCATCACAACAGCAATGTCCAGGCTGTGTGTAATGCCTTTTTGGGGTCATAACACACAGCATGAAGCATTTTCTAATGAGGGGCAGAGACACGCACTCATCTCTGACTTCCTATTCCTGCCAAGATAACCTAGCTATGCTACTTCACATGCTCTGCCACATTTTTTTGTTGCTAGATATGTAATGGTGTTATCTACCATGCTGTACAAGTACTATATGTTAGTTAAATGGATTTTTCTTTTTCAATTATCTAGCAACATTTTGTCAATTATCTAGCAGCTCACATTGGCAAGACTTGTCATAAACTTCATAGATCTGTCAGATTCCTATAATGATGGAACATATGTTAAGAAGACCCCCAAATCCCTTAAAAAAAAAAAAAATCAAACATGTGGCCTAGACCAAACGATATTTAATGCATGTACAATGAAAGGAATCTAGGGATTTTTTGAATTCACTGGTCACAGTGTCACTTTCCCTTTCAAGTTGTTGCAAGTAGTTCCTCCACTTTTAAAGCTAAAAGGACATCTTCTCTCCTATTAGCTTTTGTTTTAACATTGTCCTTTTATTTCCTCAGCAGAACAAATCTTTTTCCATGAGCCAACTGCCAAGTGAAATTTTCTCTAACTACCTGTCTCTCAAATCTACCCAAAGCCTTGATATTATCCTCAAGAAACATCTGACAATTTGGGGATTTTTTTGAGATTTTGACAAGATGTACTATTCAATAAATATTTATTCAAAATAGATTTTATAAAATCTTTTCATTAACCTGTAAGGAAATAACTTTTGAACACCAATGTACTAAACAGACGTACTACCAAATTGGTATAGGCAGTCTTAGGCAGAGTTTTGGAGGATGTTTTAAACAGATAATATGCCATTAAGCATACTTTTTTTCCCATTATTTTAAGAAAATATCTCTTTTTTAAGTAACAAAAATAAAAGTCATACTCAGAAATGTGATATACAGAAAGGCAAAGATAAAGAATTCATAAATGTAGTACTGGTTTTACACCAGTGATAGCCTTTGACTCTGGCTGAGTCATTTTAGTGTAGAAGTGAACTTGATTAAGACCCAGAACCTCTAATCATTCAAACAAGCAATTGCCATCCCACCCACAAAACCTCTGCTCCACAAAACCAAATGAAACCTTATCTATATAAACATGGACAAAGCTCTTTTAATCTGTGTATTTTCCGGTACTCCCAAATTGCCATGAATTTTCTGACATATGACTACTTAGTAATTCAACATAGAATACAAGACATAACACGTTAAACCATTTTTACAGAGCAGACAATATTTCATAAAGGTGCACTCATGTGAGTAGGATGTGATTTAAAAATTATCACTGGACCAACACAGTTATGTACACTATGTCAAATTTTCACCCTTAGAATATGTCTAATGTAGTAAGAACACATCTGAAGACAGACAGACGAGCAATGTTCTGTGTATCGCACAGACCTCAGCAACTGGCCTCAGCAGCTCCAAGCAGAAGGTCAATAGGAGCTGTTTAAGACTCGTTTTCCAAGGAGTTTTAGCGGGGCCAAAGAGATGCCCGGGTTAGAAAGCCTTGTCAGTCATTCATCTGCATTTTCTTTTCTCCATAAAGATAGTTTAAAGTATGAGGGGAATAAAGTGCAAGAAATATAACTGCAGCTCTTTCTAGTTGGGATAAAATATTTGTGATTTCCATATGCTGTACCATAATCTTTTTTTGTTCATTTATTTTTAGTAAATGGACTTTTTCATATATACAAGTATCATAACTCTGAGACAATCCTGTAGCAACACAATGAAATTTAGTAAGGGTTACCATCCAACATAGTAAACAGCAGATTGCCTTAATTTCAAACACAATAAATACATATCTTTAAAAATTATTATCACAACAAGCAATATTAGATTTGATGCTCAGTGTTCGTTCTTTCAAGAAGGGAGAAATTATTTTATAGAGGTCTGACCAAAGTGAGCTCTTCATTCTTTATATTCAATTAATTCTTTTGATATAATGTAAGCAGAAAATTCATACACCTTAAAACCCCAAATGAACAGAGTAATCTCATATTTTTTTTTTTAAATATACATTGCAGGTCCATATCATGATTTCCACCCTCTCCAGTGGGCTTCTCTAACCCAGACATTTTTTCCTTTACTTTTTATGTTAATATTAGGGTGACTCTTACTTTAAAATACAAGTTACGTTTTAAGATACAAGATACTGCAAAGTAATATAATAGTATGCTGTCTTACCTTATTCGTATTTACACTCAAATGGAGCTTTGGTATTCACACAAAGTTTTACAAACTTGGACGCTTATATAAACAGGGTGACTACATCACAGAGATACTCAAGTTAAGTCTTGGTTCCTCACTCAGCCTGTAGGCTGAGAGTATTTAAAAATAAATATCATATATATCCTCATGAATTGATATCTAAATAACTAGCTCTGTACATTTTGATAATTGAGTGGCAATTTTACAGCTGAAAAGCATTGTCAGTGCATATGAGACTAACCATACAGATTTTCACCTGTAGAAAACGAGTTTCACAAATTACTTCAGACAGAGCTAGATTAATCAACTCCATCACCCCCAAATTAATTATACAGCAATTATTTTCTGATGTTTTAAATGTCTTCTGATTACGTCTTACTCAGTAATTCTCAAAGTGTCTACATCTTAATATGATTTCCGATGTTATAATAAAAATTGCTGGTTGTTTCTTACTAACATAACTTTTTCATGCTCTAAAGACTTAATCATCCATTTTATCAGTTCTTAGGTAATGGTTCTAATCATCCCCAAATTGGCAAAGAATATTTTTAAGTGAATAAATTGAAAAACTTGCATCATGAGTAGATTTTTCCCACACAGACTAGAGAAAATGGCCACCTATGAGAAACTTTTGACTATCTGTAGAAGGTCATCTAAACATGAGGCCCTTTGCACTCCAGGGAGCTTATTGCCATTATTTTTACAGGTCTGTAAGCCTGCTGGGATGCAGAGGTCCTAAACTTTCAGCCCCTTTCTCAGAATAAAATAAAATTGAAATTAAAAGGGACATGAAGTAGGTCAATAGGAGAAATTGAAAGACTTTAGAAGGAAAATTATATTCTCAAGTATATCTAGAGTGCAGATAAAGGGAGGGGAGGCCTTCTAAAAGATGCTATGGGTGGGTATACTGAGAAGGCAAGTCCCCAGCAGAGAACTCTTATTTCTAAGGGAACAGTAGGAGCCTCTAAGATAGGACTGTTGGGTCAGCTAAGTCTATGATCGAGTGAATAAGAAAGATGAAAATAAAACAAATGACATATTGACTGCCTGAATTAGGGTCACATATGCACAACAGGAGATTAGATTTCTTAATCTTGCGTTCAAGAACCAAACCCATAGATTTTAGCAAATGAACTTTAGATCACAAATTCTTAGACTCTGTGTAAGTCCTAGACAAGCCCCTGTGCAACCTGATCTAATTAGACCTGCTTTGAGCAGAGAGGGTTGGTCTAGATGACCTTTAGAGGTCCCTTTCAACCTAAATTATCCTTTGGTTCTATGATTCTTCAAGCAGGAGACATCCATTTGATCTGTGTTTATAAAGCGTCTGGTGTCTGACACCTTCAGGTGTTACTACAGAACAAATAAATAATAATCACTAACTGCCAATTTGTTCATGCAGTTCATACGAAGTTATACAAGGAATGGTTTGGTCAGCCTCAGATTATCTATTGGGCTTTAAAAAGGCTATTTTTTCTTAAGCGTATCACTTCTTTTCCTGTACTCAATAGTATATTAGACCCACAAAAATAAAAGGTACACAGACATCATCTGTGATTTATTACAACTCCATGGCTGCTCTAGTCCATATTTTAAAGAAGCTTTCTTCCTGGTTGGCAGCTGAAGCCACTGAAAAACATAAGCAAGCCTTTCTGATAACATGAAAAGAAGTTATTTAACTAGTAACTGTAGTCTTCATTATAAAATAACACACAGAGAAGGTATTTATTAGATCCACTGAGGATGTGCAAACCAGAAAATTAATCTCAAGTCTATAATTTTACCATCTCTGCAGTGCTAACAACTATTAAAAGTTGTTGTAAGTGTAGTAAAGACATGTGTCTGAATACTTATGAGGAGGATGATAGGGCAACTCCTGAGCCTTGCACAATGGACCTTTAAAATTGTTCAGTTCTTGCAGGTTTCTGCAGCATGGAACGCATTGCCAAGAAGGGGACAAGAAAGCCAGCACTGTAGCTTTAAGCTGTGCCTTCTCAATGTCAGGGACAGAAGCACAGCCAGAAAACGTATTGCCTACAGGAACCACCCACTGGGGCTATAGATAGGTAGCATGATTTAGTGCTATCAGTAATCACAACATATACAATAAATGGGAAAATCTGTACCTACTTGGATTTTACAATTAAGTATATACCTCTGCTTCATCGCTATTTTTCTTACATCCAATTTCAAGGACTTCCGATGATAATAAAAAACCCTCCCACTGACACGTATGAAAGATAAGCAGCGTGTTTGTAACCCTGTTGCCTGGAAATAGTAGGTCCAGAAATAGTTGGCGCTAAACTTTAAATAAAATTATAGAACTCTTTCAACCTTTCTACTCTCACTGTGTAAATGCGAAAGTATTGTAAATCTTGTTGACAGTTATTGCTATATCTATTGGCACACAGTCAGCAGCAGTTTGAAAAGTGTTGTGCAGCATAGCTAGTGCCCATTACCTGTCTCCCTATATTTTCTTACAATTTATTTTCACCCCAGCAGGCAGCACCTCACAATGCCATTAATTTGTTGGGCAGCTCATACTTTCCAATACAACCTACTTTACAATGTGCTCTTATAAACAACCTGGTGGTTTACCGGCAATGCTTAACAGTGTCAGGAGGGAGGCTACGATTTAAAGGCAGCAGGTAAAAATGGAGCAGGTCACAGAGATGACGCGATCTGACTGAACCTCCTCTCCTTTAATTTAACTTCTCATCAGCACAAATGCGCAAAATCGCCAGACTTACACTTGGTCCTCGTAAATACGCGATTGAAACAGCGCTACTACCAAACAGTGCTTTTTGTTGGCGTGGTTGGACACATGCTTTTGCTACACAGTATTCTGCTAATAGCATATTTGCTAGCAGATCACAGGTGATTATATGAAGGGAACAAATGGAGAAAGAGGAAGAAAAATTTTTTTAAATTGATCATAATGGCATGTATGAAAAAAATCCAAAACTCTCTCCTTGAAGAGTAATTAGGCACTAGTAAAACACCTGCATGATTCCAATATATATTTATAGCTACACATATTTGAATGCTTTGGTTAACACAAGTCTTTGCAGAGTAAGAAAAAAAAAAAGCACAAAATAACAGAATAAATTCAGCTTTTTTAATACAACAGACTGAACCTGACGTTTTTGCTTTAATATGTGTTTCTTTTTCTGCATCTGTCTCATACACAAACACTAACTTTCTCCTGTAAATTCCACCTATTCCTCTAGTGAGTAATGCAAGTGTATATACACCCAACCTGTGGTCTTACTAGGTTCTTCATATCATCGATATTTTTAGAATATTTTACTTATTTTTTTATTAATAATACTAATGTGTACACTAACTGAAGCTGTCTCTCCTGTTGTTACTCAAAATTAAATTGCTGTCAATCTGACACCTTTTCCAAACACTCAAGGAACTTGAAATTTTCTGTTAACAAGTAATAGAAAACTAGAATGGATGATAGGATATGGTTATGGGTTGCAGCAGCCAAAAATTATCTGCTAGGATATTCTATTTTTATTTCTGTATCTTTAACCTAAAGATTCAGGCACTTGGGTCAGGGTTAAATGAGCAAACAATCTGAGCAATACGGTATCAGACAGTAAGTAAGGAACACTTGTCTGCCATTAAACAAATTTAATATTGCAGAATGGTTATTGCAGCTTTTTGTAAAAAGGTCACAATATAAAAACATATGTTTGGCATCAGAAAATATTACTGTAAACCTATACCATATATTTTGGTGGGGGGAATGGCAACGCCCACAACATTCAGAGTGATGAGTTTGAAATGGTTAAAACTGTCTCAGTCTTAAATTCATCCAAACTTTCTACTTCATTTCATCATTTTCCATGTGCTTGCAATGTTTTCTAATAACACACCAATTCCTTAACTCACATAGGAATCTAAATTACAGTAATCATATGCATTCCTTTCCCCAAGAAAGGAAACACCTGTTGTAGTTAGTTAATTGCTGACTTTTTGTAAGCTTTTGTAAGAAAAGTAATATTTACAAATAATTTATATCTGAAAAACTTCAGAAGCAGAGAAACACATGAATTATAAAACTGGTATGAAACTCAAAAAACTATGTTGAGATAGTAACAGATGTTTTCACTTTGTTAATTAAAGAGAAACTCTGTTTCAAAGAACCATGATAGGATATTGTGATTTTATAACTAATATGGGGCTACTTTCTGTTCTCAGGTGGGTTTAGCATTTCTACAATAATTGTTACTCATGCCATATAGCAGTAGGAAATAAAAAATTAAGCCCTACAAAAATATGAGCATGTACGCTTATGTAAAAAAATAAAAATTTAAGTATCTGTATATAAATCAATAAACAATGTAGAAGATATATCCAAAGAATTTTTAAAAAATTATTCACTTGTTGTGGAATTTTTGCTGAAGCAGAGGAAAAGGCACATATTTATGTGATTACAAAACCCCAAATGTCAATTAAACATATCTGTTTTTAAATATACACACATTTTTTTCACCTGAAACTTGTTATTTTTTTTCTCATCCACATTTCAATATATAGAAAATGTGAAATTTTGCCCTAAGCTATGGTACTTCATCATTCATTTATATCAATCTGATAATTTTAGTGGCATTACCCCAAAAAGGAGTTCTGTCCTGTGCTAACGCTCTTGTACAAATATCCATCTTTGATGCATGGCACAATAAATTTTAAATAACAACTGCACATCTGCTATATTAGCAAAGTCTGAGTTCTAGACTGACCACACTATACTGTTGCCACTATGCTGGATGAGCTGCTGAAACACGGTAGCAAAGTTACAGTCGGAGTAAAGACCAACACAGAGGAAAGACTCAAAGAAAGAGTTCAGGAAAGGCAAACTTTAGCTTCTCCCGTCATGTACGAAAGAGCTAATTATTATAGAGCTTTACATCCTGCAAGGTGCATTCTCAAGGGAAAGTCAAGTCTTCACACAGATAAATACCAGCAAAGCTGTTGCATTCAGTACTAGAAATGGGGGAAGGAAGGAAGAAATTAAAAAAAAAACAACCCAAAAACGCCTGGGTAGCCAGGTCAGTTTTGCTATAATGAAAAATGGTACCTATTACTAATTCTGCAGT